>NC_086098.1:195282315-195585345 GCF_963921235.1 Mobula hypostoma
AGGTGGTAAATGCGGGTTCTTTTTTAACATTTAAGAATAAATTGGACAGAGACATGGATGGGAGGTGTATGGAGGGATATGGTCCGTGAGCAGGTCAGCGGGACTAGGCAGAAAATGGTTCGGCACAGCCAAGAAGGGCCAAAGGGCCTGTTTCTGTGCTGTAGTTTCTATAGTTCTATATGTATATAATGTATATAACCATATAATATATATATTAACAGGACAAAGTTTCTTCGAACCAGGCTATAAAACACAATAGTACACTCAATGCACATAACATACGATAACTTATGAAGGCAAGGATAAAATCTACAGATGAATCACACATAAATAGCAAACTAATATGTATTAATATTAAATGTTGTAAGGTATGGAACAGATTAATCAGTGACACTTCGAATCCGATGCTGTCCAGAATTCAGAAGCCTAGTGGCCTGCAGGAAGAAATTGCTTTTCATCCTGACCACTTGTGTTTTTATGCATCATAGTCTTCTACCTGATTGTAGAGTCATGTAAGGGTTTCTTCTTTTATGTTACTGCTAAGGTGAATAAAATGGCTTCTCTGTACTGTTAACTGCTGAGACAGTGGTTCTCTATAGCAGCATGTTTGGATTATAATTAGTGATAACGGGACTTGTATTCATTTGTTAACCAATTAGGATAGATGTTATTCTCTCTGTCTGTGTGAAAGCTGTTAGTTTGCGCGGGCTTCGGGGCAGAAGGCGCGAAAAGGATGAAGGAAGAAGACGTAGCTTGAAGAGACGGTTGCTAGACCCACTGGGCCTGGGTTCGGGGTGGGAGGCCAGGGGTCAACAACAAGCGGAGGAGGATCAGCAAAAGGGAAGCTGTGAGCTCCAACGTTTGTGCACTGGACATATTTATGAGATTATTGGCGCCTTTTATTTGTTTTCCTTTTCTTTTGTTTCTCTACTAACCCCATATTTAAATATAAAATCTTAATTGTTTAACTGCACATTGTGGACTGAATGTTATTTCGGGGTCCTGATGTTACACAGGGGCCACAACACACAGCATCCACACAAACTTGATTATCCAGTTTGGCAGGGCCGAAGGCTGCTCCCCCTAGATGGAAGCGAGCTGAGTGAGCCTGATGCTTACCAGTGGGCTACAGTCAAAGAAATTACAAAGGGCCCTGATACTGTAAATTTCCCCAGTGGATAGTATGGAGACCCCTATGATTCTTTCAGCTGTTCTTGGCCTTTGTAGGGACTTCTGGTCCAATGCTCACACAAAATAATCTGCAGATGCTGGGATCAAAACAACACTCACAGCACGCTGCCCGACCTGCTGAGTTCCTCCAATGCTCGACTGCTCCCGTAGCAGATGGAGAGGCAACTGGTCAAGACGCTCTCAATGGTTAAGATGGGGTGGGTGGGAGCCTTGCTTGCCTCAATCTTCGCAGGAAGTGGAATTGCTGCTGTGCCTCCTTGTTCAGGGAGATGATAGTAAGAGACCAGGTGAGGTCATCTGTGATGTGAACTCCCAGAAACTTGGTGCACTTAACTCTCTCTACGGAGGAGCCATGTATTTGCAGAGGTAGGTGGCTTGTCTACACCTTCCTGAAGTCCACAGTGACTTCCTTTCTCATCTCCACATTCAGGCTTAGGTTGTTCTTTTCTCACCAATCCACCAGCCGCTCCATTTCGTCTCTATACTCCGTCTCGCCATTGTTCTAGATAAGACCAACCACTGGTGAGTCATCTGCAAACTTGATGACACGGTTTGAGCTGGATCCTGTGACACAGTCATGCATCAGCAGTGTGAACCACAGCAGGCTGAATACACAGACTTGGCGAGCGCCAGTGATCAGCATAATGAGACAAGAGCCGTTTCTGTCTACACGGACTGACTGTGGCCCTACCATTAGGAAGTCCAGTATCCAATTGCAGAGCGAGGTGTTCAGACCCAGCGAGGACAGTTTCCCCACCAGTTTCTGGGTTAAGATGGTGCTGAACGCTGAACTGAAGTCTATAAACAGCAGCCACGTACGGGAAACCCCATTTTCCAGGTAGGACAGAGTGGAGGACAACGGTTATTGTATCAACAGTGGAACAATTTGAACAATAGGCAAACTAGAAGGTGTTCAGTGCAGCCGGGAGAAAGGATTTAATGTGCTCTCTGGCCAACCGCTCAAAGCATTTCATAATGGTTGATGTTAATGCCACAGGACGATAGTCATTTAGGCAGGTTACTGTCACCTTCTTTGACACTGGAATAATGGTTGCCACCGTAAAAATCCGGGGGACAATGGATTGTTCCAGAGAGTTGTTGGATATATCCATCAGCACCTCTGTCAGCTGGGCTGAGCAGTTAAGCTGCTTAACAAACTACAAACCCATGCTATTACGGGAAAGATGCTAGCATGGATTGAGCAGTGTCTGACTGGCAGGAGGCAAAGAGTGGGAATAAATGGAGCCTATTCTGATTGGCTGCCGGTGACTAGATGTGTTCCATAGGGGTCTGCATTAGGACTACTTCTTTTTAGATTATATGTCTAGATTTGGAAGACAGAATTCAAAGGTTTGTGGCCAAGTTTCCAGACGATACAAAGATAGTTGGAGGTGCAGGTAGTGTTGAAGCTGCAGAAGGGGTTAGACAGATTAGGAGAATGGGCAAAGATGTGGCAGATGGAATACAGTGTTGGAAGTGTATGGTCACACACTTTGGTGAAAGAAAAACAAAAAGTATGAACTATTTTCTAAGTGGAGAAAAAATTCAAAACTCTGAGATGCAAAGGGACTTGGGAGTCCCTGTGCAGGATTCCCTGAAGGTTAATTTGCTGGTTGAGACAGTGGTGAGGAAGACAAATGCTATGTTAGCATTTATTTCAAGTGGACTTGAATATAAAAGCAAAGATGTAATGTTAAGACTTTATAAAGCACTGGTGAGGCCTCACTTGGAGTATTGTGAGCAGATTTGGGCTCCTTATTTAACAAAGAGTGTGCTGACACTGGCAAGAGTTCAGAGGAGGTTCACAAGAATGATGTCAGGAATGAAAGGCTGAGTAGCATTTGATGGCTCTGGGCTTCTACTCCCTAATATTCGGAAGAATGAGGAGGGATCACATTGAAACCTTTTGAATGGTGAAAGGCCTTGATAGAGTGGATGTGGAGAGGATGTTTGCCATGATGAGGGAGTCCAGAACCAGAGGACACTACCACAGAATAGAGGGACATCCATTTAGAGCAGAGATGAAGAGGGATTTCCTTAGCCAGAGCGTGGTGAATCTGTGAAATGTATTGCCACACAAGGTTGTGGAAGTCAAGTCATTGGGTATATTTAAGGCAGAGGTTGATAAGTTCTTGATTAGTCAGGGCATTAAGGGTTATGGGGAGAAGACAGGAGATTGGGTTGAGAGGAAAATGGAACAGCTATGATGAATTGGCAAAGCAAACTCAATGGGACAAATGGCCCAATCCCTCTCCTATATCTTATGGCCTTATGGTCAAAGAAATAAACACAAGACATGCTGCAAGCGCTGGAAATCCACAGCACACACAAAATGCTGGAGGAACTCAGCAGGTCAAGCAGCATCTCAGGTATTGAATAAGCAGCTGATGTTTCAGGTCAGACCATACTTGAGGACTGGAAAGGAAGGGGGAAGATGGCAGAATAAAAAGATGGGGGAAGGGAAGGAGGACAGCTAGAAAGTGATAGGTGAAGACAAATAGTTAGGAAAGGTAAGGGGTTGGCAAGGAAGGATTCTGATAAGGGAGGAGAGTGGACCATAGGAGGAAAGGAAGGAGTTACGGACCCAGGGGGAGGTGATAAGCAGGTGAGAAGAGGGGAGGGGGAGGGAAAAGTTATTTGACCAGTAGGAGAAATTGATATTCATGTCACCGGGTTAGAGACTACCCAAATGGAATACAAGATGTTGCCCCTCCACCCTGAGGGTGACCTAATCGTGGCACAGGAGGAAGCCATGGGCTGACGTGTTGGAATGTGAAGGGAAATCAGAAGTAAAATCAAGTGTATAAGATGATGAGAGGCATTGATCGTGTGGATGGTCAGAGGTTTTTTCCCAGGGCTGAAATGGCTGCCACAAGAGGGCACAGGTTTAAGGTGCTTGGGAGTAGGTACAGAGGAGATGTCAGGGGTAAGTTTTTTACGCAGAGAATGGTGGGTGCATGGAATGGGCTGCTGGCAATGGTGGTGGAGTCAGATACGGTAGGGTCTTTTAAGAGACTTTTGGATAGGTAGATGGAGCTTCAAAAAATAGAGGACTATGGGTAACCCTAGTAATTTCTAAGGTAGGGACATGTTCGGCACAACTTTGTGGGCCAAAGGGCCTGTATTGTGCTGTATTGTTTTCTATGTTTTCTATGTTTCTATGTATCTAAAAGGTTTGGCCACCAGGATGTTCAGCTTTCGGCAAGTTGAACGGAGGTGCTTGACGAAGCCCCCAATTTGTGATAGGTCTCACCAATGTAGAGAAGGCCACATCGGGAGCAGCAGACTCAATGGATGATCCCAGCAGGTTCACAGGTGAAGGGTTGACTCACCCGCAACCCTTCACCTGTGAACCTGCTGGGATCATCCATTGAGCCTGCTGCTCCCGATGTTTGGACTGTTTGGGGGCCTGAATGGAGGTGAGGGAGGAGGTGAAAGGGCAGGTGTAGTATTTTGGCCATTTGCAGGCATAAGTACCTGGAGGGAAAATAGTGGGGAGGGACAAATGGACAAGGGAATCACACAAGACAGCAATCCTTGTGGAAAGGTGGTGGGGGGGGGGAAGATGAAAGATATGTTTGGTGGGAGGATCCCTTAGAGACGGCAGAAGTTGCAGAGAATGGTGTGTTGGATGTGGAGGCTCAAAGGGACTAGAGGAACTCTATAAACTGTTAAGGCAGTGGGAAGATGGGGTGAGTGTAGATGTTTGGGAAATGGAGATGTGGGTGAGGGCAGCATCAATAGTGGAGGAAGTGTAACCCTGTTCACCAATGTCTTGGAAAGGAAAGTCCCATGCTGGGAACAGATGGCTGAAGTTTCTGGGAATAGTTCACAAGGTGCAGGATAGATATGCCCCACAGAGGAAGTTGTTCTCAAATGGCAAGGTTAGGCAACTGTGGCTGACAAGAGAAGTTAAGAACTGCATAAAAGCCAAGGATAGGGCATTTTAGGTAACAAAAGTGAGTAGGAAATTGGATGATTGGGAAGGTTTTGAAATCCATCAAATGCAACTAAAGAAGCTACAAGAGGGAAAGGATGATGTATGAGAGCAAACCAGCCAATAATATGAAACAGGATACTAAAAGTTTTTTCAGTTATATGAAGAGTAAAAGGGAGCTGAGAGTTGATATTGGACCATTGGAAAATGATGCTGGAGATGTAGTAATGGGGGACAAAGAAATGGCAGATGAAGTTAATGGGTATTTTGCAACAGTCTTCTTCGGTTGTCTATCGAAATCCGATGACGACATCCACTCCTTTAACGGTGAGATCTTTGATGACTATACAGTCCTATCCTGGACCCACAAGCTCTACTGCAGGTGGGACATGTATATGTGGTAGTGGTGGCAACCATGGCTATATTTCTCCTGGCTCCCCTCTGCTGTCTTCTGGTCATTCTTTCCATCTCCAGAATACGAAACCTGTCCCTACACAGCTGTCGCAAAGTGGTACGGTCAGCAGCAACATCCTCCAGGTCCTCGAGTATGATCTTGCACTTCCTTAAAGCATTCTTCAGCTGATCCTTACAACGCTTCTTTGGCCCTCTAGCTGAGTGTCGACCATGATGTAGCTTGCCATATAACGCTCTGCGGGGTAGCCGACATGGGGGCATCCTTATCACGTGCCCCAGCCACTGCAGCTGACGCTGGGTGATCATGGCCTCAATACTTCTGCAGTTGGACTTTACAAGTATTTCAGTGTAAAGCACCCGCTCATGCCAGGTAATTCCCAGGATGCGCTGGAGGCAGCATATGTGGAAGCGCTCCAAGGACTTGATGTGATGGCTGTAGGTTACCCAAGTTTCACAGCTATAAAGGAGGATGGTGACACAGACCGCTTGGTATACGGCGACCTTTGTGGGGGGACGAAGGCTCCTGTTCTGAAAGACTCTACGCCGAAGTCTCCCAAATGCAGCTGATGCCTGTTTAATGCGGCTCTGGATGTCGTTGTCAATGCCGCTAACCTCAGAGAGATTGCTCCCCAGATATTTGAAAGATAGCACTACTGACAGCTTTTCATTACCATCAGTGAGGGCAGGTAGAGTAGGTGGGACACTGGTACTCCATTGGCAAACCACTTCTGTCTTGGTGGTATTGACAGTCAGCCCCATCCTGCTGTACGCTCTCACTGCAACAGCAAGGACAGTCTGAAGATCCTCCGGAGTATGGGCCACAAGAGCACAGTCGTCTGTATACTGCAGCTCCAGGACCGGCTCTCTTCGGAGTTTGGTGGTTGCATGGAGCCTCCTGATGTCAAAGAGGTTGCCATCTAATCTGACGTCCACTGTCACACCGCTGCTGTCTTCAATCTCATTGTGGAGAAGCTTGGTAACACACAAGAGGAAAATGTTAAAGAGCACTGGCGCTAGTACACATCCCTATGCGTATAAGGAATGGCTCAGACTCTTATCCTCCTATGGTCACCCGAGCAGTCATCCCATCGTGGAACTGGCGGAGGATGTTAACAAATTTACTGGGACAGCCAAACCTGAGGAGGACATCCCATAAGAGCTGTCTTTGCACAGTGTCGAATGCTTTGGAGAGGTCAACAAAGGCCATAAACAGGTCCTGATGTTGCTCCCGGCACTTTTCCTGAAGCTGCCGGGCTGTGAAGATCATGTCGATCGTGCTCCTGTTCTTCCTAAATCCACACTGCGATTCAGGCAGCATTGACTCGGTGATGTTGCTAATGAGTCTCTGAAGCATCACCTTAGCCAGGACCTTTCCAGCAACAGAAAGGAGTGATGTGCCCCTACTATTGCCGCAGATGGCTTTGTCACCCTTGTTCTTCTAAATGACAACGATGTTTGCATTTCTCCATTGCTGTGGGATGTTCTCATAAGTCCAGGCCTTGGTGATGTACCGGTAGAGGGTGCGCATACACATGTACCCTCTGTTCTTTAGTAACTCAGTAGGGATATTGATAGTGCCAGGGGACTTGTTGTTCTTAAGGAAATGGACAGCTGATAGAACCTCCTGGAAGGTTGGTGGTAGACCGAGGTTGTGGATAGGAGGAAGTTCAGGCAGTTCATCCAGGATGGTAGGGTCTGCGTCAGAGACGTGACTAAGCAGGGTGTTAAAACACTCAGTCCACCTCAGCAGAATGGTATTCTGATCCTTCAGAAGTGTTAGGCCATCTGCTGTTTTCGGGGGAGTAACGCATCGATTTACCGGGCTCTAGATGGTTTTGACAGCATTGTAAGAACTATGCATGTCATTATTATCGGCAAAGGACTGGATTTCATGTGCCTTTTCAGTCCACCACTCATTTTGTATGGCCCGTATTGCCTTTTGCACTTTCCTCCGAGCTGCCTGCCAATGCTGCCTGATGCATTGGTGGATGACGGGTTGTCTAAAGTTGCCTGTTGTGCCTTGTGCATGTCCTTAAGCAAGTTGTGGATGGTGTCTGAGTTACTGTCAAACCAGTCTTGGTGGTTCCTGCTCTTATGGCCGATGGATTGGGCTGCTGTCTCATAGAGTGCAGAGTTGATATAGGTCCATCGTTGTTCCATGGTATTTTCTGAGCTCAGACAAGGTTCCAACTCCCTTAGTTTCTCAGCTAGGATGCGTCAAAATTCACTTCTTGCTTCTGTGTTTCTCAGGCAGTTGCAATTTAGCCACTTTTTATTGGGTTTTTGCAGCCGCAAGGGGGGGACGCACTTTCATATGGAGCTTGGCCACAATCATACGGTGGTCAGTCCAGCACTCTGCACCTCTCATAGCACTGTGTCTCACAATGATGAAGTCGATCACGTGCCAATGTTTAGAGCGAGGGTGCATCTACGAGGTCCTATATTTTGCTTTCTGCTGGAAGATGGTGTTGGTTATGCTCAGAGCAGAGAGTAAGTAGCCTCATGCCATTTGCATTCACCTTGCCAATACCACGCCTACCGAGCACTCCACTCCATATCCTATTGTTCTGTCCCACCCTAGCATTGAAGTCCCCAAGCAAGAGGATCTTATCATTCTTAGGGATCCAGCAAAGAGCTTCATCCAATGTCCGATAAAAGCCTTCCTTGGCCCCATTCTCAGATGGCAAAGTTGGTGCATAGGCACTGAGAAGCGTGGCATAACGTTTCTTTGCCAGGGGGATACGAAGGGTCATTAGTCTTTCTCTAATGCCAACAGGTATTTCTGTGAGACTTGGTAGAAGGGTGCTCTTGATGGCCAATCATACTCCATGAAGATGTTGGCCACCTAGGGGGAAACCTTTCCAGAAGAAGGCATAACCCATCCCTCCTCTGTTAAAGAGCCTTCATCTAGGACCTGGTCTCACTCAGGGCAGCAATGTCAATGTTGTAGCACCTCAGCTCAGCAGCAATCAAGGCTGTTCTCCGGTGAGGTCTGTCAGAGATGCCACACGAGTCCAGGAGAGTCCTTATATTCCATGTTGCCAGTTTTAGGTTGTATTGTTTCTTATTTCGACCACAGTAGTGGAATAACCCGATAGGCGCAGTAACCTATCCAGGTGAGTGCACCTATCCAGCCGAAGGCAATGAACAATTTTTAGGTCACCTTTTCTAGGCCCTTCTCCAACTGGGGTGAGCAGTGTGGTCCCTAAATAGGGATGCTCAGTCACACAGGGGTCTGCCGAAAACAGCTGCCACTCAGTCCCAGTTGCTAGCCACCAAATACGCTGTGCCGCTGCCATGCGGGGTTCTGACTAGGAGCTCCCAGTCCATTCGTACCTGCTCCCATTGCCAGATGCCCCATTGCCATCAGACTTCATCCATATGTAAGGTCCAGGTATTGTTCACTGTGGTCAAAGGTGGAGACCTGCGCAAGGAAGACTTTGAAGTGCCACAGGAGGTGCGCCATCCCCAGTAGCACTATCTTCACCATGATAAGGTAAATCCTGGTGGCAAGGGTGATCCCAGGACAACCAGTCCCACATCTTGGCTGCAGGAGGCTTCTGGGTCCTTTGTCTGTTAACGCCCACTTATTGCGCGCCACCAGCGCATTGCTATTCTGTCAAGGTGTGCTCCCTTAGCCTTGTCTGAACAGACTTACCACAAGGCAGTGGGGCTACTTGCTCATAGCTGGGACAGTGGTTGACAGGTGCTAGGGCGTGTCCACATCTCTCGGGCCCACTGCTGCTCCGAGATCCCCTGTAGTTTAGCCTGGGACCGTTAAGATACCCAGTTTCCATGTGTGGCCCCGAGGAGGCACTGCAGGAGTCTTGGTGGTGGAGAGGCTCTGTACTGGCAGGAGGAGGCTTACACACTCGGCTCCTCTTTTCACCCTCCATTAAGAAGGCTAACCAGCGGCAATAGCTGTAAGCAGAGAGCAGCAAGCAGAGAGCAGCAAGCAGAGAGCACTATGCGGCATACAGCATGCAGCATGCACTAACTACAAGCACTACTGCACCACTGCACTAGACGCCTCACACACACCCTATGAGCAAATATTCCCACCCACACACATCAGTCTTCACTATGGAAGACACTAGCAGTGTACCAGATGTCCGTGAGTGTCAGGGAGCAGGAGAGATTGCCATTGCTATTACAAAGGAAAAAGTGCTAGGCAAACTAAATGCCTTAAGGTGGATAAGTCACCTAGATTAGGTGAACTACATCTCAGAATCCTGAGAGAGGTTGCCGAAGAGGTAACAGAAGCATTGGTCATGATCTTTCAAGAATCACTTGGGTCTGGCATGGTCCTGGAGGAAAGGAAGATTGCAAATGTCACTCCGCTCTTTAAAAAGAAAGGAAGGCAAAACAAAGGAAATTATAGGCCAGTTCGCCTAAATTCAAGTGTTGGAGTCTATTATTAAGGATAAGGTATCAGGGTACTTGGAGACAATGATCAAATAAGTCAAAGTCAGCATGGTTTCTGTGAAGGGAAATCTTGCCTGACAAATCTGTTAGAGTTCTTCGAGGAAGAAATAAGCAGGATGGACAAAGGAGAGACAGTGGATGTCATTTACTTGGATTTTCAGAAGACATTTGATAAGGCGCCGCATATGAGGCTGCTTGATAAGATAAAATCCTATGGCATTGCAGGAAAGAAAGGAATAGCTGACAGGCAGGAGGCAGTGAGCGGGAATAAAGGAGGCCTTTTGTTGCTGGCTGCCAGTGACAAGTGGTGTTCTACAGGGATCAGTATTGGGACCACTACTTTTCACATTGTTTGTCAATGATTTGAATAATGGAATTGATGGCTTTGTCACAAAGTCTGCGGATGATACGAAGTTAGGTGGAGGAGTAGGTAGTGCTGAGGAAACAATATGGCAATTGCAACAGGACTTAGACAAAATGGACGAGTGGGCAAAAATGTGACAGATGGGAAATGTATGATAATGCATTTTGGTAGAAGGAAGAATAGTGTGGACTATTATCTAAATGGGGAGAAGGTTCAAACATCAGAGTTGCAGAGGGATTTAGGAGTCCTAATGAAAGACTCCCAGAGTTTAATCGACAGGTTGAGTCTGTAGTAAAGAAGGTAAATGTTCTGTTGGCATTTATTTCAAGGGGACTAGAATATGAAAGCAAGGAGATAATGCTGAGCCTTTACAAGACACTAGTCAGGCCGCACTTAAAGTATTGTCAACAGGTTTGAGCCCCATATCTCAAAAAGGATGCGTTATCATTGGAGAGAGTCCAGAGGACATTCATGAGGATGATTCCAGGAATGAAGTGGCAGATTTGGGGCTGTATTCACTGGAATTTAGAAGAATATGGGGGGATTTCAATGAAACCTACTAAATGTTGAAAGGACTAGATAGTGTAGATGTGGAGAGGGTGCTTGGCACAGTCTCAAAATTGAGTGGGCGACCTTTTTTTTGAACAGAGGTAAGTAAGTAAGAATTTTTTTAGCCAGAGAGTAGCAAATCTGTGGAATGCTTTGCCTCAGACTGCAGTGGAGGCCGAGTCCATGGGTATATTTGAGGCAGAAGTTGATAGTTTCCTGATCGATTAGGGCATCAAAGGATATGGCAAGAAGGCAGGTGTATGGGGTTGAGTGGGATCCTAGATCAGCCATGATGGAATGGTGGAGCAGACTCGATGGGCTAAATGGCCTAATCCTTCTCCTATATCTTATGGTCTTATGTGGGGAAGAGTGCTAAGTGGAGGAGGGGATTGAAGGGGAACAATATGGGGAGCTAGGAGGTGATAGGTGGAAGAAGCAAAGGGCTGAGTAAGACAGAATCTGTTAGTGAACAATAGTAGGCCATGGAATAAAGGGACGGAGTTCAAGAGACAAATGGAGGTGATGAGCAGGTTATGAGGCCAGGAAAGGGAACAGGTGAGAGAGCCACTAGACTGAAGGAAAACAAAACATAGGGGAGGGCATACAACAAAGAGAACAGAGGGGAGTGGTTATCAGAGGATTACCTCCTTCCCTTTATATGAATGGCCTTTGTCTGAAACATCAACAACTAATTTCCCTCCCTTGAAGCTGTCTATCATGCTGAGTTCCTCTAGCATTTTTGTATGTATTTGTCAAGATTTTCAAATTTTGCAGAATCTCTTGTGGTCTCCCACCTGCAATTTTGTTTCCTTTAGATATTTATCCATTTTTTTTAAAATTTAGAGTTGAATCAAATTTCATCACCCTTTTGAAATAGTGTGTTCCACATCATAACTACCCGGTGAAAAGCTCTTTCTTCTTAGGTTCTTTTTTTAAACTGTCTGCCTTGTTGTCAATCCCTCTATCAAATGGAGCAGTTTCCACTTGTCTGAGTGAGTCTGTGTGTACTTTGATCACCTGTCAAATAAAATTCTTTGATCTACTAAGAAGAGTAAATTCATCTTCTCCATTTAGTTCACCTAACTGATATTACTCACTCCTTGAACAATTCCCCTCTCTCTAAATGTCTCATATGCTCATGCAGAATTATCACAATTCTCGAGCTGTTGCTCACGTAACGTCTTCTGTAAGGTCAACGCAACTTTCTCACATCTGTAGCCAGACCCTATTCATTTTCCCACTGTGCCCTCAATTTGACATGCTCTCTTCAAAGATTGTGTCCATTTAAGTTATCATAGGTCTCCCTGTTTCTGCTCTCGCTTTAGAATGATTTATTTAGAGAAACAGCATGGTAACAGGACAATTCTAAAAGGACAATGAGTATAAGGGCACTTTATCTAAATGCCCGTAGTATTAGAAACAAGGTTAGTGAACTTGTGGCATAGATCAGTACCAAGGCATATGATTCAGTGGTCATTACAAAAACCTGGTTGCAAGGTGGAGATGACTGAAAATTAAATATCCAAGGGTATCTGGTAATACAGAAAGATAGGCAGGAAGGCAGAGGAGGTGGGGCGGTGCTCTTAATTAAGGATGAGATCAGGGCAATTGTGAGAGACGATATAAGATCTATAGAGCAGAAGGTTGAGTCCATCTAGGTAGAGATTAAGAATAATAAAGGGAAAAAAATCACTGGTGGGAGTTGTCTATAGGCCACCTAATAAAAATATTGCCGTGGCAGAGGCGATTAACCAAGAAATAACTGAGGCTTGCAAGAACAGAATGGCAGTTGTCATGGGAGATTTTAACTTCCACATAGATTGGGTGAATCAGGTTGGTCAAGGAAGTCTTGAGGAGGACTTCATAGAATGCATCCGTGATGGCTTTCTTGAGCAGCATGTTAGTGAACCTACAAGGGAAAATCAAGCAACACACATCAAAGTTGCTGGTGAACGCAGCAGGCCAGGCAGCATCTCTAGGAAGAGGTACAGTCGACGTTTCAGGCCGAAACCCTTCGTCAGGACTAACTGGAGGAAGAGTTAGTAAGAGATTTGAAAGTGGGAGGGGGAGGGGGAGATCCAAAATGATAGGAGAAGACAGGAGGAGGAGGGATGGAGCCAAGAGCTGGACAGTTGATTGGCAAAAGGGTTATGAGAGGATCATGGGACAGGAGGCCTAGGGAGAAAGAAAAGGGGGAGGGGAGAAAAAACCCAGAGGATAGGCAAGGGTATAGTGAGAGGGACAGAGGGAGAAAAAGGAGAGAAAGAAAAAGAATGAGTGTATATAAATAAATAACAGATGGGGTACGAGGGGGAGGTGGGACATTGGCGGAAGTTTGAGAAGTCAATGTTCATGCCATCAAGTTGAAGTCTACCCAGACGGAATATAAGGTGTTGTTCCTCCAACCTGAGTGTGGCTTCAACTTTACAGTAGAGGAGGCCGTGGATAGACATATCAGAATGGGAATTGGACATGGAATTAAAATGTGTGGCCACCGGGAGATCCTGCTTCCTCTGGCAGACAGAGCGTAGGTGTTCAGCAAAACAATCTCCCAGTCTGCGTCGGGTCTCGCCAATATATAGAAGGCCACATCGGGAGCACCGGACGCAGTATATCACCCCAGCCAACTCACAGGTGAAGTGTCGCCTCATCTGCAACCCCATCTCCCTCAGATCTCACCGTCAGCTCCTGGGCCCACAGAGGCTCCATCTTCCTCTCACCCCAACCCTCCCCTCTCCACTGACCCAAATCCCCTCGTACCTTATCCGTTATTTTTTTATATACACTCATTCTTTTTCTTTTTCTCTCTCTCCTTTTTCTCCCTCTGTCCTTCTCACTATACCCCTTGCCCATCCTCTGGGTTTTTCTCCCCTCCCCCTTTTCTTACTCCTAGGCCTCCTGTCCCATGATCTTCTCCATATACCTTTTGCCAATCACCTGTCCAGCTCTTGGCTCCATCCCTCCCACTCCTGTCTTCTCCTATCATTTTGGATTTCCCCCTTCCCCTTCCACTTTCAAATCTCTTACTAGCTCTTCTTTCTGTTAGTCCTGATGAAGGGTCTTGGCCCGAAATGTCGACTGTACCTCTTCCTAGAGATAATGCCTGGCCTGCTGCGTTCACCAGCAACTTTGATATGTGTTGCTTGAATTTCCAGCATCTGCAGATTTCCTCATGTTTGCTACAGGGAAAATGTTATCTTAGATCTAGTCCTGTGTAATGAGACAGGTAAGATTAACGATCTTGTGGTCAGAGATCCTCTTGGAAAGAGTGATCATAATATGATTGAGTTTCGCATACAAATGGAGGATGAAACAGTTAGATCTAAATCTAGTGTATTATGCTTGAACAAGGGAGACTGCAACGGGATGATGGAGGAGTTGGCTAATGTGGATTGGGAGCACAGGCTATTTGGTAGGACAGTTAAGGAACAGTGGAATGCTTTCAAAGAGATTTTTCACAGTGCTCAGCAAAAGTATATTCCAGTCAAAAGTAAGGACAATAAGTGTGGGGACAGCCAGCCTTGGATAACTAAGGAAATAAAAGATAGTATCAAATTAAAAGCTCGTGTGTACAAAGTCACAAAGAATAGTGGGAGACTGAAGGACAGGGAAAACTCTAAAAAGCAACAGAGAATAACTAAACAAGAAATAAGGAAAGGGAAGATAGAGTATGAAAGTAAATGAGCACAAAATATAAAAACAGACAGCAAAAGTTTTTATAAATATATCAAGTGGAAAAGGGTGACTAAAGTCAGCATAGGTCCCTTGGAAGACAAGAAGGGGAAATTGATATTGGGTGATAAGGAAATGGCTGAGGCATTGAACAACTATTTTGTGTCAGTCTTCATGGTGGAGGACACGTCTAATACGCCAAAGAATGATGTTATGGACGAAATAGGAGGTGAGGAGCTCGATAAAATCACTGTCACTAAAGAGATAGTGATGAGCAAGCTAGAGGGCCTGAAGGTAGGTAAGTCCCCTGGTCCTGATGGGATGCATCCCCGGGTGCTGAAGGAATTGTTGGAGGTTATAGCAGATGCATTTGTAATCATTTACCAAAATTGTCTAGACTCTGGGCAGGTCCCAGCAGATTGGAAGACAGCAAATGTCACACCATTTTTTAAAAAAGTATGTAGGTAAAAGACAGGCAACTATAGGCCAGTTAGGCTAACATCTGCAGTCGGGAAAATGCTTGAAGCTGTCATTAGGATAGAAGTAGCGAAACATTTAGAAAGGAGTAGTTCCATTAGACAGACACATCATGGATTCAGAAAGGGCAGGTCCTGTTTGACAAACTTACTGGAGTTCTTTGAGGACATAATGAGTACCGTGGATAGGAGGGAACAGGTGGATGTTGTATACTTGGATTTCCAGAAGGCGCTCGATAGGGTGCCACACAAGAGACTTATAAATAAGATACGGATGCATGGAGTCAGAGGAAGTGCATTGGTATGTACAGAGGATTGGTTAACCAATAGAAGGCAGAGAGTTGGGATAAATGGGTGTTTCTCCAGTTGGCAGTCAGAGGTGAATGGGGTGCCGCGGGGGGTGGTGCTGGGCCCACAGCTGTTTACCATTTACATTGATGATTTGGAAGAAGGGACTGAGTGTAGTGTAGGAAAATTTACTGATGACACTAAACTGAGTGGAAAAGAAAATTGTACAGAGGATGTGGAGAGTTTGTAGAGGAACATAGATAGGTTAAGTGAGTGAGTCAAGGTCTGGCAGATGGAATACAACGTTGGTAAATGCGAGATCATCCACTTTGGAAGGAATAATAGAAGAGCAGTTTATTATTTAAATGGTAAAAGATTGCAGCATGCTCTTGTGCAGAGGGACTTGGGAGTGCTTGTGCATGAATCGCAAAAAGTTGGCTTGCAGGTACAACAGGGTATTAAGAAGGCAAACGGAATGTTGACCTTCATTGCTAGAGGGATTGAATTCAAGAGTAGGGAGGTCATTCTGCAACTATACAGGGTACTGGTAAGGCCGCACCTGGAGTACTGTGTGCAGTTCTGGTCTCCATATTTGAGGAAGGATATTCTGGCTTTGGAGGCAGTGCAGAGGAGGTTCACCAGGTTGATTCTAGAGGTGAAGGGGTTAAGGTGAAGGAGAGATTGAGTCACCTGGGACTATACTTTCTGGAATTCGGAAGAATAAGAGGGGATCTTATAGAAGCATACAGAATTTCAAAAGGGATAGATAAGATAGTAGGAAAGTTGTTTCCATTGGTAGGTGAGACTAGAACTAAGGGACATTGCCTCAAGATTCAGGGGAGAAGATTTAGGACAAAGATGAGGAGAAACTGTTTTTCCAATGGAGTGGTGAATCTGTGGAATTCTCTGCCCAGGGAAGCAGGGATACAGTTAGATAGATTTTTACATAGTAGGGGAATTAAGGGTTATGGGGAAAAGGCAGGTAGATGGAGCTGAGTTTACAAACAGATCAGCCATGATCTTATTGAATGGCGGGGCAGTCTTGAAGGGCCGGAAGGCCTATTCCTGCTCGTATTTCTTATGTTCTTATGTTCTTAACAGGCCCTTCCAGCCCAATGAGGCCATTTTGCCCAATTACACCCATGTGACCAGTTAACCTTCTAACCCATAGGTCGTTGGAATGTGGGAGGAAACCAGAACACCCAGAGGAAACCCACACGTCACAGGGAGAACATACAAACTGCTTCCAGGCAGCAGCTGGAGTTGAACCTAGGGTGCTGGTGCTATAATAGAGTTAACTCACCGGTATGTCAGCATTCCACTCTTCAGATTCCACGAGTCGTATAAGGAAATTATCAAGCAGAATTAAATGCCCTATTGTAACACTTCTAACATACCTGTTGGTCATAAGCTATAGTTGAAGGTAAAAGCAATTTTAACTTGGTTCTTATGTGATTTCTACAGTTTGCTGTAGATTATTGACTCAATATAATGCACCTTGATAATTAATTGTCATAAGGCATTTTATTCAGGAAATATTTATTTCAGACTCTCTGGAGTTACCTTCCATGGACCATATCAGATTACAGAGGAGGAGGTGCTTGCTGTCTTCAGGCAAGTTAGGGTGGATAAATCCCCAAGGCCTGACAAGTTGTTCTCTCGGACCCTGTGGGAGGCAAGTGCAGAAATTGCTATGGTCCTAGCAGAGATATTTAAATCGTTCCGCTGTTTAAGAAAGGCTCTAAAAATAAACTAGAAAATTATAGGCCAGTGAGCCTGATATCAGTAGTGGGAAAGTTATTTGAAGGTATTATAAGGGACCAGATATATGAATGTGGATAGACGTGGATTGATTAGGAACAGTCAGCATGGCTTCATGCAAGGTAGATCATGTCCAGCCAATTTTATAGAGATTTTTGAGGAAGTTACCAGGAAAGTTGATGAAGGTGAGGTAGTTGACTTTAGCAAGGCATTTGACAAGGTCCCGCATGGGAGGTTGGTCAAGAAGGTTCCGTCGCTCGGCATTCAAGATGAGGAAGTATTGGATTAGACATTGGCTTTGCGAGAGAAGCCAGAGAGTGGTAGTAGATGGTTGCCTCACTGACTGGAGTCCTGTGACTAGTGGAGTGCTGCAGAGGCCTGTGCTGGGTCCGATGTTGTTTGTCATCTATATCACAATATGGAAGATAATGTGGTTAACTGGATCAGCAAATTTGCGAATGACACCAATATGGGGAGTGTAGTGACAGTGAGGAAGACTATCAGAGCTTGCAGCAGGATCATGACCAGCTGGAAAAATGGGCTGAAAAATGGCAAATGGAATTCAATACAGACAAGTGTGAGGTGTTGCACTTTGGTGGGATCAACCAGAGCAGGTCTTATACAGAGAATGGTAGGGCACCCAGGAGTGCTGTAGAACAAAGGGATCTGGGAATACAGGTCCATAATTCATTAGAAAGGTAGATAAGGTCGTAAAGAATGTTTTTGGCACATTGGCTTTCGTAAATCAAGGTACTGAGTACAGGAGATGCGATGTGATGTTGAAGTTGTATAAGACGTTGGTGAGGCCTAATTTGGAGTATTGTGTGCAGTTTTGGTCACCTGCCTACAGAAAAGATGTAAGTAAGATTGAAAGGGTACAGCGAAAATTTACCAGGATTTTGCTGGGACTCGAGGAACTGAGTTATAAGGAAAGATTGAATATATTAGGACTTTATTCCTTAGGATATAGAAGACTGAGGGGAGATTTGGTAGATTTCAAGGATTAAGAGAAGTTTGGATAGGTACATGGATGGTAGGGCATGGAGAGATATGGTCCTGGTGCAAGTCGATGGGAGTGAGCAGCTTAAATGGTATCAGCGTGGACTAGATGGGCCAAAGGCCCTTTTCCTGTGCTGTACTTTTCTTTGACTCTATGACTCTAAGATATATCGATCTAATTTTAGATACACTGAGAATATAATTGTTACAATCTGTAGGTATAAGCCAGCCCGTGGTGTAGTGACCTCCGCACCGGACCTCTAGGTTTGAATCTAGGCCACTTGCCATACATACTGGGCCGAGTGTCAGCTAACAGCTCAGCCTCAAAAAAACAGACAAATGCTACAGGAACAGCATGGCTGCTGCCTGATGCGCCACAGGGTGCGGAAAGGAACAACAACAACAAGTTGCAAGTCAGGCATTGTGGTTATACTTATGCTCTTTAAATAAATTATACATTATCTTAATTAATTTTGTAACCACATTCAATGAGATTACATCAATAATATGTTTGCTGTGGTCAATGTTTCACTTAAAAAAAAAGAATGTTGAAACTATAGAATGAAATGATTTTCCACTGGAGAGGAAATCAGCTACATTAAGACATATTTTGATCTGATTTCCCCATCAACGTGTATTTATTATAAAACTGGCTAAGAGACAACTCTTTCAGCAATTTAGTTCCTTCTCTAATCCTCGTAACCTCACTGTTTGTGACTATAAGGTTGGTGGTAGTGAGTGTTAAATTACATCCTAAGTGTGCCCCTTTGGGTCACAAAGTGAAATCTTCATTATCCCAAACTTCCATCTCTGCTTACCTTTACAGGTCATCTTCCCAACTTGGAATCCTTTACATTAACCCTCTAATCCATGTCAGGATCCCAGTGGTAGTCTTCAAAATGGACAACTATTTGCCTCAGATGTCTCTCCTATTTTGGAAAAGTAGACAGCAAAACACAAGCTTGTGTGACCCCAGTCATTGAAGTATGTCTGTCTTCTCTCCTGCACGTGTGATCTGCTCACCAGACAGTAATCCTGACCTGGAGCATAGATTGACCTGACCTGGAGTTGTCAGTTTGACTCAGTTGATTGTGCAGCATGCAGACAGAGCAGTTAGCGCTGTCTCCTCAGACACGCAAGAACTCAGTTTTGATCTAGACTGATTCTCCCTCTAACCATTGGGTTCCCTCTGTACACTACAATTTCCTCCCTCGGTCTAAAGAAACATTGGTAGGTTAATTGACAGCTATAAATTACCATTAATGACGCTAAGTGGCAGAAGAAGCAGAATAAATTGCAGGGCTGTAGGGATGTTAGCAGAGGGAAATGGAACTGATAAGCTTGCTCTGCTAAGAGCTGGCATGGATTTAAAAGGTGTTGTAGTAAATGAGTAAACTTCTGAAGCTCTATAGACATCCCAACCTCAAAACACAACCCTGATTAGAACTATATCACTGAGGATGAATACCAAGTATTTTTTTTAAACTTTTTCAGCATTCCATGAGACTTTCTGAATAAGAGCAAGGAGTTCTGATGTCCCTGTCAATTCATTTTCCTCATCCATATCAGTAAAGTGTTTACATTATATGACTATTAATCACTGGTGAAATTTAAATTACTGGTTAACCTATTTTACAGTAGTGAATGTACTTTTAAAATGATTCATTGAGCTTGGATGCTGAATCATTAACTCTTCTGAGATAGATAGATTTACTGGGAAATGGGAAGTTAATGATGTTAGGATTAAGCAGGAAGAGGAAGCTGAGGCCAAAGATCAAATCAGCTATGACCTTATTGAACAGCAGAGCGGGCTTGCGGGACTTCAGAACTTACTCCTTGTTGACAAGAACTAATAAAAATGTAATTTATATGCTACTTCCAATCAAGAATCCTGAGAAGGATGAACAGGGCAAAATATAAATCTCCAGTGTAACATCCAATTTACTTGATGAATATTAATAATGTGCATCAGTAACTAAAACACACAAGTTGCATTTTCCTTTAGGTCTTTTGTTATTAGTCATAATAGTCAAAAATCAATATAGAGTGCAGAGAAATAGCGTTCAAATCAATGTCATTCAGTATGATTATTTCAGTAGTTCTTGATATTTTTCTTTCCATCGTAATGACACCATCTTCCAGTCCTTTTTATAGGACTTTCAAAAGTATGAGCAGAAAAAGCAATATAATTTTATCACAGGTTTGTACACAATTCCTATTCACAACTACACTATAGATTAGTGGGTCATTTTCTCTAATATCTCACTTGTCAGTATATGTAATGACTCCTGAACTAATAGGCATTTAAAATGTATAGAACACTTTCATATAAACCAAGAGCAATAAAGGAAACAACTGAAGACTTTAAATTGCTCAGTAATTCTTCTGAGGCGAACAAAAATCCAAGGAGATTGACGTAAGTATCTACATCTTATTTCATCTAAGTAATTTGGCATTGCTAGGCATTAAGTAAGATATATAGCTGTAACAATCTAGAAAACACTTTACAGTATAGTCAGTAAACTACTGTGCCTCAGTCCCATTACAACATAACAGCAACTGTGACGTGATTAGCATTACTTGTGTGGGTGTAAGATACTGCTTCATATCCACTTCAAATGTTACAGCTCTAGTCATGGTGATGTTACATACATAAATGATAAGTGTGCAAATATCTTAAACGGTCCATGACCTTTATTCAAAAATGTCAAAATAATTACTATACATACTTTGGCTTCACAAGTCTAAAGAAGTCGCATCTATTCACTTCAGAGTTTGCAAGATAAAAATCTCTCTCTCTCAAAAGGAATTAGTTAAATAGTACATCAAAGGATTATTTCGCATTTGAGGCAGACTGCACACTGATTTACTTAAAATTATTCACATAAGCATACTAAATATATTTATCAAATTAAAAAATGGAAAAACATATTGATGCGTCACATTGAGCACTTTCGCTCCTGAACATTAATTAGATGACAGGAAGCCGGGGCTGAAAACCTCCTCCCCAGGACATGCTAACTATATTCATGAGACTTTTCTGGCCCAACTACGTCCCTAAGCTTTTAATCATGTTGTAAGCAACTGCAGCAATTTTAATGGGGATATGAAAGCCTTGCATGCATAAACTACTCTAAATTTATTGTGAATAGTTTATCTTTGCTGAATCTCTACTAAATATTGATAAATAAATCCCACTTAAGAGTCAGTCATATCTTCTGTTGCAACGAATTAGCTGAACCCAAACGTAGGACACAGGCACAGAGATTGAGTTAGGATGCAGACGTGGGCATGAGCATTGAACGGCAAACAGGAGGGACTGCAGGAAAGCAGGAGGCAGGAAGAACTTACCTTGACACAGAGACACAGAGAAAGGAAAGCAGCAGGCAAAACTTCTCTTAGCACGGAGACACTGAGTTTCAGGTAAATCTCGGTACTGGAGCAAAACTTAGAACACACAATCCTAAGTGGCCGGGAAACGTTAATTACCACACTGGAAAAACCAATGAGCTGGCAACTAGTGGGTGAAAAGCTGGGGTTCTTATGTTGCAGGTCTTGATGAAAACCAGGTGTGCCGCCATCAAAGGAAATTAGGAGAAAATGGGGAATTAACGGTTGGGACTGTGCATGACATCTACAGCAGTCAACAAAAAAATTAAATCCTTAAAGTCCTGTGATTTCAATATAGAATAACTTGGAATGTACTGCAAACATTTTAGAATTACTCTGTTGAATCTCTCCACATCCACTCTATTTAGACCTTTCAATATTTTATAGATTTCAATGAGATCCCCACCCCCTCATTCTTCTAAACTCCAGCAAGTACAGGCCCTTTAATTATTTATGGTTTTATTACTATTTAATTATTTATGGAGCAACTGTAACGAAAACCAATTTCCCCCGGGATCAATAAAATATGACTATGACTATGAAATCTCTGTGTGAAATAATAAATTTTATTCTGAAGGTACAAATTCTGTAATAATTCTTAATGAAGTGTTTTTGTGAATTTTTGTTCAGCCACTATTTGCAAGAAAGAACGAGTCAACATTTATTGGACACATCAGTACTCAGCATTGCAGCCTCAGGCATTCCCAAACACTCATAATATAAATGGTGACAGAGGAGAGAAGAGAAAAAGAGTGATTGCTAATTTCACAGTAAGGCATTCCTCAAAACCTATTCTCTTCCCCCAAGGCAAATTGCAGGCGATTGTAATTAGTTATGACACATTAGGAATGTTATCATTGAAATGTATAACATGTGGTAAGAATATCAGGAGAAAGTACTCCCTGGCTCATTACAACAGTATAATACATTGCAATTCAAATGTGTCAACAGCCAAGTCAGCTTAAGCCTGGAAGTGAAGCCTCAAGACTCCTTGGCGATGAAATACTCCATATGATCCTTACTGCAGCCCCTATTGTCTTGCTATCAACAATCAATTTCTACATCAACTATCTGATATATTCACTTGAATGCCTGGGTATAATTTCCTGACTCCAGCTCCAAAACATAGCTACCCTCTCCATGCTACTAAGGAAGTCCAGTATGCAAGGATTAATTTTTCTGTCTGCAGGTCAAGAGGCATCTACCATAAGACATGGGAACAGAATTAGGTCATTCAATTATTTGAGACTGCTCTGTCATTCCATCATGGCTGATTTATTATCACTCTCAACCCCATTCTCCTGCCTTCTCCCCGTAGCCTTTGACATTCTTACTAATCAAGAACCTATTAAGGTCTGCTTCAAATATACTCAATGACTTGGCCTCCACAGCCGTCTGTGGCAATGAATTCCACAGATTCACTACCCACTGGCTAAATAAATTCTACTTCATCTCTGTTCTACAGGGACGTCCTTCTATTCTGAGGTTGTGCCATCTGTTCCTAGACTCCCCCAGTACAGGAAATACCCTCTCCACATCCACTCTATTTAGACCTTCCAATATTTTATAGATTTCAATGAGATCCCCACCCCCTCATTCTTCTAAACTCCAGCAAGTACAGGCCCAGAACCATCAATCTTGCCTCATACATTAAACCCTTTCAGTATTGGAATCATTCTCATGAATGTCTTCTGGACCTTCTCCAATGCCAGCACATCTTTTCCTAGATAAGGGGCCCAAAGCTGCTTACAATGCTCCACATGTGGTCTAACCAATGCCTTATAAAGCCTCAGCATTACATCCTTGCTTTTATATTCTAGTCCTCTCAAAATGAATGCTAAAATTGCATTTGCCTTCCTTACCACCGACTCAACTTATCAGTTAACCTTGAGGAAATCCTGCACGATAACTCCCAAGTCCCTTAGCAGCTCTATTTTCTGAATTGCCCAGTCAATGTATTTTTGCAAATGTGTTTCTGGTTTTCTTTGTCTGTTGGAGCCACATTTCCATTCTCCACTAATACTGGAATCTCTTATAACCTCTGACACCATTCATTTTCTTTAGCATTCTCTACACCATTGTCATGACAGTTTCCCTACCATTTGATAAGCAAAGTCCCTACGTAGCCACCCTTTTAGCATTCCTAATAACTCTCCTTGCTATCGTGCCTGGTATGGGAACTGTACTTCCCTCAATCGCAGGACCCTGCAGAGAGTGGTGTGGACAGCCCAGCGTATCTGTAGATGTGAACTTCCCAATATTCAGGACATTTACAAAGACAGGTGTGTAAAAAGGGTCCAAAGGATCACTGGGGACCCGAGTCACCCCAACCACAAACTGTTCCAGTTGCTACCATCTGGGAAACAGTACTGCCGCATAAATGCCAGGACCTATAGGCTCCGGGACAGATTCTTTCACCAGGCCATCAGACTGATTATTTCATTCTGATACAATTGTATTTCTATGTTATATTGACTGTCCTTTTGTACCTACTATTTATTATAAATTACTATGAATTGCACATTGCACATTTAGACGGAGACATACCATAAAGATTGTTACTCCTCAACTAGATATGCCAACTAGTGGAGTGGTGCCATAGCAACAACCTGGCACTCAACGTTAGTAAGACGAAAGAGATGATTGTGGACTTCAGGAAGGGAAAGACAAAGAAACACATATCAATCCTCTAAGAGGGATCAGAAGTGGAGAGAGTGAGCAGCTTCAAGTTCCTGGGTGTCAAGATCTCTGAGGATCTAACCTGGTCCCAACATATCGATGCAGTTATAAAGAAGGCAAGACAGTGGCTATACTTAAAGGGGAGTTTGAAGAGATTTGGCATGTTAACAAATAAATTCAAAAACTTCTGTAGTTGTGCCGTGGAGAGCACTCTGACAGGCTGCATCACTGTCTGGTATGGAGGGGCTACTGCACAGGACCAAAAGATGCTACAGAAGGTTGTAAATCTAGTCTGCTCCATCTTGGGCACTAGCCTACAAAGTAACCAGGACATCTTCAGGGAGCAGTGTCTCAGAAAGGCAGCATCCATTATTAAGGACATCCAGCAACCAGGGCATGCCCTTTTCTCACTGTTACCTCAGGTAGGAGGTACAGAACCCTAAAGGCACACACTTAGTGATTCAGGAACAGCTTCTTCCCCTCTGCCATACGATTCCCAAATGGACATTGAATTTTTGGACACTACCTCACTTTTTTTTAATATACAGTATTTCTGTTTTTGCACATTTTTAAAATCTATTCATAGTCATAGTCATACTTTATTGATCCCGGGGGAAATTGGTTTTCGTTAGCAACTGTAACAGGCTGCATGCATAACCAGCGCATGCACACTTATATATACTTATATATATATTCAATATACATAAGTGATTTACTTGTTTATTTTTTTTTTAAATTTTATTTATTTATTATTTTTTCTCTGTGCTAGATTATGTATTGCATTGAACTGCTGCTGCTAAGTTAACAAATTTCACGTCACAACCCAGTGAGAATAAATCTGATTCTGATGTATATGAAGGATGTAAATAATAAAGTCAATTCAAGTCAATTGAGTTCTTTTTTTCTGAAAAGTCAGCAAAGCTTCTTGCATTAACTTACATTTCAAATCAAATCAAACTCAAATCAACTTTAATTGTCATTCAAACCATACATGGATATGGCCGAATAATACACCTTTCCTCTGGAGCCAAGGTGCAAAAACATACACGCGCATTCAAAATAGTGAGAAAGAAAAAGAAAGAACATAGGCACATAAGAAAACATATTTTCTGTCCAAGACTCTACACGACAAGTCCCTCAAATTGATGGCTCCTGGCAGTCTAACCTGTAATTTCACCAATCCAACACTGGAGGGCAGCACCAATGGGAGAGGCCACCCAACCAAGCCTAGAGTCCACACTATAACAGAAGCCTGTGACTTGAGGCTTAGTCCTTGCTACAGCCTGGCCTGACCCCGACTCCCTCGGCCCGACGGCCTGACCCGACTCCCTCAGCCCGACAGCCTGACCCGACTCCCTCGGCCCGACAGCCTGACCCGGCAGCCTGACCTGACTCCCTTGGCCCAACAGCCCAACCCGACTCCTCAGCCCGGCAGCCTGACCCGACTCGCTCGGCCCAAGGGCCTGATCTGACTCCCTCGGCCCGATGGCCTGACCTGACTCCCTCGGCATGACGGCCTGACCCAACTCCCTCGGCCTGACAGTCTGACCTGATCCCTCAGCCCGACAGTCTGACCTGATCCCTCAGCCCGACAGCCTGACCCAACTCCCTTGGCCACATGGGATTCATTTGTCAGAACCATCGGCCAATTCTTACAACACCGCGACCAGCTACTCTAAACAATGAGCTGCGGTAGACCTATTGTACATGCAGTTATTGGGGTCAGGAATAGTCTTACTACAGTAAGTATCAAAACACATTTAACAAAGGAAAAAGCACCTTTGGTTGGCCCCCGAGAAGTTGCTGTGCATATACACCCTGCCTTCTTACAGGTAGATAAAATTTCAAAATATGTAATGTCCATCTCCAGTCTCTAATGGCCTCTGTACACCAACAACCTCTCCAAGACACCAAAGGAATAGTTTGACAGGCTGCTCCACACAGACCAGAAATTATACTCTGATAGTCTTCTTTTATGATACCACTAAGAGACAATTGGTCAAGCGATTTATCACATTCAACAGTAAACCTTTCCAGTTTGCCTTCCTAAAACACCATATAGTACCAGAACTCAAATTCTGACCCCTACACTACACAAGACTGGGATATGATCACACCCCTTACAATCAGTCGTTATATCCCAGCTACTAAGTCCAGCAAGCAGAGCAGAGATAAGAGTCAACTCCAGACAAGAACGGCCACCTTTGGTAATATCCACCCATCTTTCAAACAAACTAACTCATATTCTTCCAGAAGTCACTCTACTGCTGTCCCATTAGGATGTGTAGTCTTCCAATATTACCCAATATGTGACTCAGCAAACCAATTTGTACATTCAAGACACAACAAAAATTAATTTTACCAGAATAAGTTCCCACCATTGCCCCAATCCTTCCTGACATGGATTTTAAAGTTCACAATTTTGATCGAATCCTGTGGATGTAATAATTCAATAGTTACATCTTCAATATTCTCTGGAGAAGGCAGAATGTTAAATGACAGATGTATTTGCAATCAAGTTTCTTGTACACAAATAACACTCAAGGGGCACTAAAATCTAAAACATATGCTTTAAATTCCTGTCCATTGGCCAAGAGACTTCTTGCATTCCAATGAACAACTGTAAGTTGATTGAAGATTAATATGTAGCACTTTATGTACAATACTCCTCCACACCAGCCCATTCCCCAATCCCTTCTACCATTAGCCCGTTACCCAATCCCACTCCACCACCAGCCCATTCCCCAATCCCCTCCACCACCAGCCCATTCCCCGATCCCCCTCCACCACCAGCCCATTCCCCGATCCCCTCCACCACCAGCCCATTCCCTGATCCCCCTCCACCACCAGCCCATTCCCCAAACCCACTCCTCCACCAGCACATTCCCCAATCCCACTCCTCCACCAGCACATTCTCCAATCCCACTCCTCCACCACCAGCCCATTCCCCAATCCCCTCCACCACCAGCCCATTCCCCGCTCCCCTCCACCACCAGCCCATTCCCCAGTCCCCTCCACCACCAGCCCATTCCCCGATCCCCTCCACCACCAGCCCATTCCCCCAAACACCTCCACCACCAGCCCATTCCCCAATCCCCTCCACCACCAGCCCATTCCCCAATCCCCTCCACCACCAGCCCATTCCCCAATCCCCTCCACCACCAGACCATTCCCCAGACTCCCTCCACCACCAGCCCATTCCCTGATCCCCTCCACAACTAGCCCATTCCCCGAACCCCCTCCACCACCAGCCCATTCCCCGATCCCCTCCACCACCAGCCCATTCCCCAAACCCCTCCCCCACCAGCCCATTCCCCGAACCCCCCTCCACCACCAGCCCATTCCCCGATTTCCCTTCGACCACCAGCCCATTCCCCAATCCCCTTCATCACCAGCCCATTCCCCGATCCCCTCCACCACCAGCACATTCCCCAATCCCCTCCACTACCAGCCCAATCGCCAAGCCCCTTCTACCACCAGCCCATTACCCCTTTTATTTTCCAAACCTTTTTTCCAATGGACTTTGTGTACCTGTCCTGCAGTATTCCCACTAATCTCAACTACCTTAATGCTGCGTCCACCACAGTTCTGAGTCAATCAGACTTTTCCCCACCTGTACTGTTTCATTAACCACAGCACACAAAAATGCAAGAAAAAATATATTTTTTATTATATTAGAATCAATAACTCAGTAGATGCATCCGCACTCACACTCCCTGCCTGCACAACCTCACTCCATGGTATTCCTGCGACAGGAATCCTTGACAAGAATGACTTGCACCCAGATGTAGGAGTAATTGTGGGAAGGATTGAGACATGGTTTCAAACTGGGTCGAGAATCTGAGCACAGAACAACCAACAGACGAAATCCCGAGTCGGCTTATGATTAAGCACCGAACCTCCGGTCAGATGTTCCTTAAATGCTCAATCTTAGGTGTCTGAAACATGTTTGCCAATTAGTGGGACTGTCCTGAAGCGTAAAAGAGGCCATGCCAGTTATCCATTGTCCAGAGATTTTGAGCATTTAAACCTCTGAAGCTGGTGTGGATGGGTGGGTGAAGTAACAGGACCCCTCCCCTGTTGCCAACTCCTGACAGCCCTGACTGCTCAGAGAGATAATGATAACGAGGGCTAGATCCAAGATATCTCTTTCAGGCACCCAGCACCTCTCCTCTGGTCTGCATCCTTCTCAGTCCACAAGATATTGCCAAACACCTTGAACAATACATGAGTCCACAAATCTTCTCACAGTGAAAACCTGCTCCCAATCAGGAAACTAGAGTCCCACTTACTCTCTGTCAGATGATCGAGACGGATGGACTGGTCAATGAGAACATCTAAGTTCTCTGCTGGCTCTCCCAAAGGGAGGGTATTCGTCAGTTTATCTCAAGAGTCCGTGGCCAAGGTCTCCACATTAAAAGCTCGTGCAGAATAGTGCATGTCCTCTATCTGAAGCCCTGCACATCAAATCTCGCAGCTTCAGCATAAGAAATATTGTGCATTGTCTTCACCTTCTGAATTTCCTGAGCCTTTTATTAAAACTGGAAAACCTAATTAAGCTGCACTGTGAGCACCCCCACTGGTGCAGCTTCTTGCCTCAGCGCCAACTTCACAATTCTCACAATCATGTTCACCTCCACATTTTGCACATCACAATTCCCCCCTCCCCACCCCTTCAAGAAGCAGCAACGTGTCCCACTCATTGGCACTTAAAACACCACAACGGTGGAGGGTCATACATTCTGACAGAATAACTAATCCAGCCTAAATAAACTTTAGATGGTAGCAATTCATTAGAAAAACACAACAGAACTGACAAACTATCACATTTTCTCTTCTCTCCAAGTCTTTAATCTCTTAGCTAAAACTCCATTACCCCCAATATCTTCCATAGATACACACAGAGGTACTCCTGAAATAACACTCTGAACCTTTGTTCCCCCCACTACCAATTTACTCACAATTTTACTCCCATCCAGTCTTCATTTTCAGTATTTTCTCCTGTTGTTTTAAATCAGCACATGTAATCAACACCCTACCTTTGATTAGATATATTGCTGACTTTATTTTTACCAAAAATCCTTCTGAATAGCCTTTGTCAGTCTAACTAGATTAAGATATTTATGAGACTTGGGTATGAAAATGGCCTTTACCTTGAAGTCGAAGTCATCTTCCATCCCAGTCCCAATACCCTCCACCAGGTGACCCTCCTCATCCGAACCTGTTCCCCCGACTCATTTTCCTTTTATTTCTTGCCAGATTCCACTCCATACCATCACTTAACTCCCCATCTGAACGTCATGCCAATAGGTCTCCTCAGTCACAGTATAGGTGAAGCAAACTACTAGCAGACTCTTCCGGCCAAAACTTTTGCCTCCAAACAAGCATTCCCCATCTTCCCAACAAACAGATCTGTTGTGAACTGTGCATTAAGTGTCAGGGATACGTGGTTAACAATGTATTGATAGCAGGAACACTCACGTATTGTCTTTCAATGGAACAGAATTAGTCAGTTCCATCATGGGTACTAGCCTTCATAGTATCCAAGACATCTTCAAGGAGTGGTTCCTCAGAAAAGCGGTGTCCATTATTATGGACCCCCACCACCCAGGACATGCCCTCTTCTTACTGTTACCATCAGGAGGGAGGTAAAGAAGCCTGAAGGCACACACTCAGCGATTCGGGAACAGCTTCTTCCTTCTGCTATCCAATTCCTAAATGGACATTGAATCCATGAACACTGCCTCACTACTTTTTTTTAAATCATTTCTGTTTTTGTACTGTTTTCAAATAAACATATATATACTTGCTGTGGTTTGTTTGTTTGTCTGTTTGTTTGTTTATTTATTTATTTACTTGCTTACTTACCAGTATTACATTGGACTACTACCGTTAAATTAACAAATTTCACGACATATGCTGGTGATACTAAACCTAATTCTGATTCTGATTCTGAGAATCAGAATGCTCCACAAAATGCTGGAGGAAGTCAGCAGGCCAGGCAGCATTTATGGAAAACAGTTAAAAGTCGACGTTTCAGGCTGAGGCCCTTCATCGGGACTGAGTTCCTCCAGCATTTTGTGTGTGTTGCTTTGGATTTCAAGCATCTGCAGATTTTCTCATGTTCAGAACGTTCTACAGCCATGGTTGGTTTCACTAGCCACAAAGTACCAACTGCAAGTTAAATTCTGTACAGGTTTTATTTCCTAGAGACTGGCTCTCATTTTGGTTGACCCATAATTGTGCTATCCAGCACTGCTCCCTCTCCAAATAATGCTCCCTAACAACCACTTTTCAGAATATCTTATTTTGAAAACCCTCCCACTATTCTACCTACATTTAAAATACATATTGAAGAGCTCTTGGATTTAGTACAGTTTGAAATTAGTGAAGTTTCCTTTTTTCTTTCCCTCCCTGTCTTAACTTTAGATGATGCTCCCATACTGCATCAGGGAGAAACTTCCTGGATAGTTCCATTAATCCTTATAATACAGGCTGGCATTATTTTGCCAGTTTCTATTGCTGTGGCTCACTCCATCATAAGATTGCCTGTGGTCATTTAGCAATAACAGTGAGACACCCAAAATCTGGCTGGAATTTATTCCAAAAGTGAGAGATGGAGTGTAAGGCATTGTCATCCATGATAAAAAGACCATAGTGAAGTGTTTTGATCATACAGTATTCTGCTTTGTGCATCCTGAATGTCATCTGCTAACAGTCATTTTAAGGTATCTCACTTAACATAAGATGTCAAATAAATGATCATGAGTGTAATTGTTTCTTTAAAAGACTTAAAGGCAAACTGTTCACCATTGGATATAATTTCAGGTTGTTAACTGTATTCATTCCTTGATATATTAAATGCAACCATTGAACAATTGTTTCAAAAATTTAGCAATAGTTTTTAGCATTCAGCATTCTGTAATCTCAAAGAGAAAAATACATTTCCTAAAGTGCAAGAGTGCCCATTTTCTAAAGCAACAATGATGAATTCCTTGTATTAAATGTGACAGCTAGAAGCTTCCTATTTTGCATTCTATACAGGAAATAAATATTTATTTATGACAAGCGTGATGTATCAAATTCTTTTTTTTAATTGCTCTGGTCCAAACCACAGAACAGATGCAGAACTGTGATATTAAAGACTGTTAAATTAAAGTAATTTGTGTAGATTTTCAAATCTCCTTTATCGCCTTAGACTCAACTCATCCTATTTTGGATCCAAAGTATTCCCATGAATTTGGCATGTTGTCCACCTACTTGCTAAATATTACTTACTTAATAAAAGAAAGCTAACACCGTGGTTTCCATTTGTGAGTGATTACCATACTGGGTTTTAACTGTTTGCAATTTTTCGATCACAAAGGCCATTGCCCTTCCAAAACACACACCTCTAGTCCATGCCCCCAATATTTCATCTGTTTCTTTACTCTTGTCCCAGCTTTTTAACTCAATCTTTTAATTAATGTTAAAACACAAAGAAATGTGCCACAAATTGTTTTGCTCACTTTCAGCATAAAATATAAAAGACAAAATGTTAAAATATTTTCTACTGCAAAATTGGAAGCTTTGGTGATACTTCGTTCTAATTAGGCTTCGCAACTTAAGAATATACTTAGATAAAAATAAGAGAAATAAGCCATTTAGCCTTTCAAGCTTTCTCTGCAATTCAATATGTCTACCTCAATACCATAACAGTGTCCTCTCCTGATATGTCTTACTTCCTCTAAAACCCAGAAGTCTATCAATCTCTCCAGCTGAGTGGGATAGAGAAATCAAAGATTCACTACCTCAAAGTGACGTTTTATTTTCTCATTTGAATTCTTAATCACCTACCTCTTACCTTAAGACTGTGACTCCTAGTTCTGGTTTTCTCAGCAAATGGTGAAACCCTTCCGTATTTTGGAGCTCCCTTAAAATTTTATATGTTTCTGTGAGGATTTATACCATTCCTAAAGAATAAAGACAGCTGAGTCAATCACTTGTACATGAACATTAGCAAAGCGAGACTGGAATCAAAAGATCACTAATCCTGTAGGAAGGACTACCTAAGAAGAAGAAAGATACCATTCCAATACAATATTTTTACTCTTCTTAGTTAGAGAATAGCTTTCTGTAGGGATTTGTAGAAGGCCAATGCAGTAAAAAGAAAGTATAAGAATTACATCAGTATAAAATTTAGTATAAGAATTGCTAACAGATGATAGGGAGATTTGAAATACAAATTTACATAAGTAATACTCAAATCTTTTCTATATTTACTGATGATAGAAACAACTTTAGGAAAATTCAAACTAATCAGAATCAGAATCAAGTTTAATATCACTGGCATGTGTTGTGAAATTTGTTAACTTTGCGGCAGCAGTACAATGCAAAACATAATAATGTAGAAAAAACTGATTTACAGTAAGTTTACAGATGTATATTAAATAGTTAAATTAAGATTAGTGGTGCAAAAACAGAAATATAAAAGAAGTAGTGAGGTAGTGTTCATGGGTTCAATATCCATTTAGAAATCAAAAGGCAGATGGGAAAATGCTGTTCTTGAATCGCTGAATGTTATAAATATTTTGAGCTAATATTTTGAATAGTTTGATTAATCAAATGCCAGCATTGTAAAATACCAAATGCCTTTCTAACCTGGATCATTTTGTAACATTTGTCTTCTATAAGATCGAACTGGTAACATGAATTTAATAGACATCTGATTATTTACCAAGGTAAGCTTGTTTCAAACATTAGTAAACATTGTTATACAATAATTTAAATTCGTTCTACATTGCTTGTGTTAGAATGGTATTTCAATAACTAGAGGAACAATTGCCTTTGTAAAATTTGCTTCATGAAAAGGGACCTAGTGCTTTCCCAGCATCTATGACGAATAAACTCATCGCAGGCTTCTAGCCGGGTAAAAGTATTGAAACACCGGTTAAAGCAATACCTGTACCCTGCAGGAAACGGAGAAGAATGTATTTGTTTTATTTGATGAATTTTGACTATTTTCCCTTACTGATTTACAAAAAACTACAAAATTTCATTGAGATGTTCTTCAATCTGCTTAAAATAGCAATTAAAATCAGCGACCAAATGTCTATTTGAAAATAGGATAGAAATGTGTATAAAAAACGAATGATAAAGTCTTGCTGTCAGATCAATAAATTATGATACAGCAGATAAAATAACTTTCATCAGATTTTCATTTTGTGACAAAATGTTCAGCAATTTCACCACTTATATTCATCATGAATGTTCAGAGCTACTTTCTGTAATTGTTGTGCGTCATCGCACATTATCCCTTAAAACATACTGAAGAAAACACATGCTGTTCTCCATCCTGATATTTGTCTCCAATAGCTTTACTGACTCGGTCTCCTGCAGAATTCCAATTACTCATGCAATAGGTTTGAATGAGCTCCTCTTTTCCTGAGTTCTCTTTATAGCAAGACACTATCTTGATCACAGTGGCCTAAAGTAACTAGTTCTTTATTTCAAACATAAACTTTATTCATAAAAATATATATATACACATACAAGTACCAAACAAAACAGTGTACAAGGCGGTTTAGACCATAAGATATAGGAGCAGAATTAGGTCATTTGTCCACTGAGTCTACTCCACTCTTTCATCATGGCTGATCTAATTGTCCTCTCAGCCCGTGTCTCCTGCCTTCTCCTCATATCCCTTCATGACCTGACCAATCAAGAATCTTTCAACTTCCGACTTGGCCTCCACAGCAAAGAATTCCACAGATCCACCACTCTCTGACTAATAAAGAAATCCCTCCTCATCTCCCTTCTCAAAGGACCCTCTCTACTCTGAGGCTGTGTCCTCTGGTCTTAGACTCTCCCACCACAGGAAACATCCTCTTTACATTCAGTCTATCAAGGCCTTTCACCATTCCATAGGTTTCAATTAAAACACCCTTCATTCTTCTGAATTCTAGTGAATACAAGCCCAGATCCATCAAATGCTCTTCAGATGACAAGCCATTCATCCTAGAACCATTTTCATGAACCTCCTTTAAACCCGCTCCAGTTTCAGCACATCCTTTCTAAGACAAGAGGCACAAAGCTGCTCACAATACTATAACCTCAGTTTTTTGAATTTTCTCTCCATTTAGAAAACTGTCTACCCTTTCATTTCTTCTACCAAAGTGCATGACCACACAATTCCTGACACTGCATTCCATCTGCCACTTTTTTGCCGTTCTCCTAATCTGTCTAAGTCCTTCTGTAGCCTCTCTACTTCCTCAAATCTACCTGGCCCTCCACTTATCTTCATATCAACTGCAAAGTTTGCAACAAAGCCATTGAATTCATCATCCAAATCTATGACATATTAAAAAATAAATAAAGCATCCATTAGTCTTGCGAGACCATGGATCTGTGCCTGGAAAGTCTTCACTCTCCAGGGCGCAGGCCTGGGCAAGGTTGTATGGAAGACTGGCAGTTGCCCATGCTGCAAGTCTCCCCTCTCCACGACACCGATGTTGTCCAAGGGAAAGGCAAGGGCCAATACAGCTTGGCACCAGTGTCATCGCAGAGCAATGTGTGGTTACGTGCCTTGCTCAAGGACACAACACGCTGCCTCGGCTGGGGCTCGAACGCGTGACCTTCAGGTCGCTAGTCGAATGCCTTAACCACTTGGCTATGTACCCACAATGACATATACTGTAACATAAAAAGAATTGGTCCCAACCCAGACCCCTGTAGAACAGCACTAGTCATCGGCAACCAGTCAGAAAGGGTTCCCTTTATTTCTACTCTTTGCCGCTGACCAATCAGCCACTGCTTTACCCATGCTAGAATGTTTCCTGTAATACCATGGGCTCATAGCTTTTTACACAGCCTCATATGTGGTATCTTGTCAAATGTCTTCTGAAAATCTAAGTACACAACATCAACAGATTCTTCTTTGTCTATCCTGCTTGTTATTTCTTCAAAAATTTCCAACAGATTTGTCAGGACAGATTTTCCCTTGAAGAAACCATGATGACGATGGCCTATTTTATCATATACCTTCAAATGTCCTAAGACCTCATCCTTAATATTCGACTTCAACATCTTCCCAACCACTGAGGTCAGACTGACTGGCCCACAGTCTCCTTTCTTCTGCCTCTCTCCTCTTTTTGAACAATGAAGTCACATTTGAAATATTCCCATCTCCTGGAAACATTCCAGAATCTAGTGATTCTTGAAAGATCAATTCTAATGCCTTCACAGTCCCTTCAGCCAAATCTGCAGACATAGGAGCAGAATTAGGCCATTCAGTCTATTGAGTATGCTCTTCCATTCCATCATGGCCGATCCTGCCACACTCAACCCCATACATTGGCCTTCTTGCCGTATCCTTTGATGCCCTGACCAATTAGGAAACTATCAATTTCTGCTTTAAATATACCCACAGACTTGGCCTCCACTGCAGTCTGTGGCAGAGCATTCCACAGATTCACTACTCTCTGGCTAAAAAAAAAATCCTCCTTACCTACTTTCTAAAAAGTTGTCCCTCAATTTTGAGGTTGTGTCCTCTATTCTAAATACCCTCACCATAGGAAACATCCTCTCCACATCTACCTTATCTAGCCCTTTCAACATTCAGTAGTTTTCATTGAGATCCCCCTGCACTCTTCTAAATTCCAGTGAGTACAGGCCCAAAGGTGCCAGACGCTCCCTATATGTTAACTGCTTCATTCTGGGAATCATCCTCTTGAACCTCCTTTGGACTCTCTCCAATGACAACACATCCTTTCTGAGATATGGGGCCCAAAGCTGTTGACCATATTCCAAGTGCAGCCTGACTAGTGAATTATAAAGTATCAGCATTATCTCCTTGCTTTTATATTCTATTCCCCTTGAAATAAATACCAACATTGCATTTGCTTTCTTTACCACAGACTCAACCTGTAAATTAACCTTCTTGGAGTCTTGCACAAGGAATCCAAAAGTCCCTCTGCACCTCTGATGTTTGAACCTTCTCCCCATTTAGATAACAGTCTGCACTATTGCTCCTTATACCAAACTGCATTATCATACCATTCCCAACACTGTTTTCCATTTGCCAGTATTTACCTATTCTTCCAGTTTCTGCTACAATCACATTGCTTTCTCAGCACTACCTATCCCTCCTCCTATCTTTGTATCATCTGCAAACTGCCTCAAAGCCATTAATTCCATTATCCAAGCCACTGACAAACAACGTGAAAAGTAGCTATCCCAATACTAACTCCTGAGGAACACCAGTAGTCATTGGCAACCAACCTGAAAAGGCCCCTTTTATTCCCACTCGCTGCCTTCTGCCTGTCAGCCATTCCTCTGTCCATGCCAGTACCTTTCCAATAACATCATAGAATTCTATCTTGTTAAGCAGCCTCATGGATGGCACCTTTTCAAATGCTTTCTGAAAATCCAATTTAATGACATCCACTGCCTCTCCTTTGTCCACCCTGCCAGTTACTTCCTTGAAAACTCTACCAGATATGTCAGGCAAGATTTCCCTTTACAGGGACTGTGCTGACTTTGACTTATTTTATCATTAGTCTCCAAGTAACCTGAAACCTCATCCTTAATGATAGTCTCCAAAAGTTTCCCAACTACTAAGATTAGGCTAACTGGCCTATGCTTTCCTTTTTTTTTGCCTTCCTTTCTTCTTAAAGAGTGGAGTGACATTTGCAATCTTCCAGTCCTCCGGAGCCATGCCAGAATCAAGTGATTCTTGAAAGATTATGACCAATGCTTTTGTTACCTCTTCAGCAAACTCTCTCAGGATTCTGGGATGTAGTGCCTCTAGTCCAGGTGACTTTTCCACCTTAAGGCCTTTGAGTGTGCCTGCACTTTTTCCTTTGTAGTAGTAATGGCACTCACTCCTGCTCCCTGACACTCACGGACCTCTGGCACACTGCGACTGTCTTCCACAGTGAAGACTGATGCAAAGTACCCATTAAGTTCATCTGCCATTTCTTTGTCCCCCATTACTGCCTCTCCAGTGTCATTTTCCAATGGCCCAGTATCAACTCTTACCTCCCTTTTACTCTTTATATAACTGAAAAAAACTTCTAATATCCTGCTTTATATTACTGGCTAGTTTGCTCTCATATTTCATCTTTTCCCTTCTTAGAGTTTTTTAGTTGCCATTTGTTGGATTTTACAAGCTTCCCGATCAACCAACTCCCCACTCACTTTTGCTAATATATGCCTTTTCCTTGTTATTTACGCAGTCCTTAACTTTCCTTGTCAGTCACATTTCCTTACCCCTGCCATTTGAGAACTTCTTCTTCTGTGGGACATATCTATCCTGTGCCTTGTGAATTATTCCCAGAAATTTCAGCCACCTTTGTTCTGCCATCATCCCCTCCAGTATCCTTATTCAATCCATCTGGCCAAGCTCCTCTCTCATATCTCTGTAACTCCCTTTATTCGATTGTGATACTGATACATGTAACTTATGCTTTTCCCTCTCAAATTGCAGTATAAATCCAGTCATATTATGATCACTCACTCCTAAAGGTTCCTTTACCTTAAGCTCCCTAATAAGATCTGTGTTATTACACAACACCCAATCTAAGATAACCTTTACCCAAGAAGGCTTGAGCACAATCTGCTCTAAAAAGCCATCTCATAAACATATAACAAATTCCCTCTCTTGCTTTCCATCACCAACCTGATTTTCCCAATCCCTTTGCATATTGAAGTCCCCCATTACAATTATGATGTTACCCTTATTACATACTTTATCCAGCTTCCCTTGCAATTTCAGCCCTGCATCTTGACTACTATTTGAGGCCTATATATGATTCCCATAATGGTTTTTTTTTACCCTTGCAGTATCTTAACTCCACCCACAAAGATTCAACATTCTCTGACCCTATGTCACCTCTTTCTAAAGACGTAATTCCATTTCTTACCAATAGAGCCACACCACTGCCTATAATTCCTGCCTGTCCTTCTGATACGAAGTATATCCTTTGATGTTAAGCTCCAAACTATGACCTCCTTTCAACCACGACTCAGTGATGCCCCCAACATCATACTGACTAATCTCTAATGACGCCACAAGTTCATCCATCCTATTCCGAACGCTATGCACATTTAAATACAGAACCTTCAGTTCTGCATGCTTCACCCTTTTGAATTTTGCCTCTGTGGTACAATTTAACTCTTTGCTCGGTCTGCATTTGTATGCAGTCATTGGCTTGTCCTTCCTTACATTCATGTTACACCCATCATTTCCTGTTGGTTCATCCTCAGCTCTATCATACTTCTTCCCATCCCCCTGCCATATTAGTTTAAACCGCTCTCAATAGCTTTGGTAAACCTGCCCCTGGGGTGTACACCATCTGAGTCCAGTGACTTATCTACCTTCAGACCCTCCAGTTTTCCAAGGACTTTCTCTCTAGAAATAGTAATTCCACACACTTCATGACCCCTCTCATTCACGGTTTACATACACAATAGTGTTCAGTCAATCAGTTAACCAATCTGTTATTTATAACTATCTGAGATTCTGGCCTAGAGATGCCTAAAATTATGTAAAATCTTCCTCATATGTTCAGATAGGCTCTAGTTTTTAGCATCATATATATTTTTTATGTGTGAATATGTTTTTCAAACTTTCTGATCAAAGTCTTCAGATATTGCTAGGTAAGTCTCGGTGTAAGAAGCCAACAAGATGAGTGACTCCTCTTTTAGCAGATGGGAGAACAGGAAGCCCTCCAGATACATATTTAGGAGGCAGACTGAAAAAGTAACAGTGTAGAACAATGAATGGATTGTTACTAATAATAGAGACGAGTACAGGTGCAAGAGGCTGTCCTCACTTTCAGATGCCCACCTGTAACAGTCACTAATGAACTTAAGTGTAGGAATCACAGAGACTTCAGCAATTCAAACAAAAGATTTATTTCAGAAATTACCCAAAAAAAACAGACAAACTGTACAGAATCCTGAAGAGCTGAAATCACTGATGATACACAGAAGAATTTGGTCAGAGTTTCACCAGACACAAGCCACAATGGCTGGGGAAACAGCAGCTGGCATGCCCTCCTGAAATACATCCTGGAACATCTTGGAATTCAGCACCAATCAGCCAATCCAGGTGAACAGACAAATCCCCAAAGACAACAACTACAATAAAAACTTTGAAAATACTGTGCTAATTAAATTGTCCCCAATTGAATAAAAGTGATAAATACAAGGAGAGATTAACAATCCCCATGATACCTGCAAAAAAAAATGAAAAACCAGAGCTAGTCCAAGGACAAACAATTAGACATAAAAGGTGAACAGTGCAAGAAACACTGCATCCCCATGAGGCGACATCGAGAAAATACAACCACAAGCTAACTGAAAAAAATCTCTTCTTTTTCTTTTAAAAATGACTCCTGATTGTGACACTACTGATTTAAGAAAGGGTGTGCCAGCATTTCAGAGAATACAGAGAGGATTTGCATGACTATTTATTTATTTATTGAGATATAACACGGAATAGGCCCTTCCAGCCCTTCGGGCCAGGCCATGTAACAATTCCCTAATTTAACCCCTGGCCTAATCACAGGAAAATTTATAATGACCAATTACCTGACCAACCAGTGCATTTTTGGACTGTGTGAGGAAACCGGAGCACCGAAAGGAAACCCACACGGTCGCAGGGAGAATGTACAAACTCCTTACAAACAGTGGCTGTATCCTGGGATTTAAAGTATTAATGCATGAGGAGCATTTCATGGTTCTTGGCCTGTACTAACTGGAGTTGGGGTGCTCTTTGAAACCTACCAAATATTGAAAGGGCTCAACATAGTTAATGTGTAGAGGCCAACACATTACGTTTCCAATATGTTTCCAATACTGGAAGAGTCTAAAACCAGAGCTTCAGAATAGAAGGGAGTCTCTCTAGAACAGAGGTGAGGAGTAATTTCTTTAGAGGGTGGTTAATCTGTAGAATTCAATGCCAGAGACACTGTGGAGACCAAGTCACTTGGGTATACTTAAAGTGGAGGTTGAGAGGTCTTTGATAGAATGGACATCAAGGTTAAAGAAAGAACTCAAAGAATGGGGTTAAGAGGGAAAGTAAATCAGCCATGATTGAATAGCAGTGCAGACAAAATGAACCAAATGGCCTAATTCTGATTCTATGTCTCATAGTCTGAATGATTTATCAGATTCATACATGGCTAGTTCTCCAAACTCCCACCTGCCATAATTATCTGCACCCTAATTTACTTCTCATAGCAATTCAGAATGAATTTTCATTTGGATCCAAAGTTTCATGGTTAAATTTATACTACACATACATCAATCAAAAACTTTCAGTCTAGGTGACTGTGCATTATCTACAATTAAAATGTCCATAGATGTCCTTGTGAAATTTTAGGAAGTCTGAACTACAAAGTTTGTTGATTACACAGTAACTTTATTTTAAATTAACATCCATAGTTTCAAATCTCTGCTTGCATTTCTCAGCCACATCTTTGGCTATCATTGTCCTACTTCCAGAAGTTCTTTCACTGAATAGCTATTACTCTCTACCTGTCTTCCTGGCTCCGAGAAGTTACTCAAACTCTATTTCTTTAACCATGCTTTTGATTATCTGCTCTGATATCCTCTTGTTTTGGCTCACTTCTTTGCTAAAGTTCTGCATTGTGCTATGGGATAGTTAGCTGTGATAAAGATGCAACATAAACACAAATTATAAGTGAGGGGAAGTCTGTAGATCCTGGAAATCCAAATCAACACACACAAAATACTTGAGGGACTCAGCAGGTCAGGCAGCATCTATGGAAATGAATAAACTATCACCGTTTTGAGCTGAGATCCTTCTTCTGGACTGAAAAGGAAGCGGGAAGTCACCAGGAGGAGGGAAGGAGGCTAGCTGGAAGGTGATAGGTGAAGCCAGGTGGGTGTGAAAGGTAAAGGGCTGGAGAAGAAGATACCTGATAAGAAAGGAGAGTGGACTGTAGGTGAAAGAGAAGGTGGAGAGACCCCAAGGGAAGTGATAGACAGGTGAGAAGAGGTAAAAGGCCAGAGTGGAAAATAGAAGAGAGGGAAGGAAAACATTTTTTTTGCTGGAAGGAGAATTTGATATTCATGCCATCAGATTGGAGGCTACCCAGATGGAAAATAAGGTTTTTCTCCTCCACTTTGAGGGTGGCCTCATACAAGTGGAGGCCATGGACCGACATGTCAGTACGGGAATGAGAATCTGAATTAAAATGCTTGGCCACCAATAAGTTCTGCTTTTGGCAGATGGAGCGCAGGTGCTCAATGAAGGGATCACCCAATTTACTACAGGACTCACCAATGTAGAGGAAGCTGCATCAGGAGCACCAAACACAATGAACGACCCCAGCAGATTTCCAGGTGAAGTGTTGCTCCACCTGGGGGAACTTTTTGGGGCCCTGAATGAAGGTGAGGGAGCAGGTGAATGGACAGGTGTAGAACTTGGGCTGCTTCCAGGCATAAGTGCAGGACAGCGATTAGTAGGGAGCGATGAATATATTTTTGTACAAGAGAATCCTGCAGGGAGCAATCCCTGCAGCGGAGAAGGATGGGGAGCTAAAGATATGTTTGGTGGAAGGATCCCTTTGGTGATAGCCAAAGTTGTGGAGGACGATGTGTTGGATACAGAGGCTCATGTGGTGGTAGGTAAGAAGAACTCAATCACTGCTAAGGTGGTGGGAAGATGGAGTGAGCGTGGATCTTCGGGAAATAGAGGAGATGCAGCTGAGGGCAATATCAATGGTGGAGGAAGGGAAACCTTGTTCTTTGAAGAAGGATGACATGGAAATGAAAGCTACACCCTGGGAGCAGCTGCAGCACAGGCAAAAGAACAGAGAGATGAAAGTAGCATTTTTACAGGAGATAGGGTGGCAAGAGGTACAGTCAAGATAACCATGGGAATCAGTAGGTTGATAAAAAAAGGGTCAATTGACAAGTTTGTGTCTAGAAATGTCATAAATCATTGAGGTCATAAATGCAAGTTATTCTGTTTGTCTTATTTTTAATCCCATTTTTCATGCTCCCTCTTCCCAAAGAACTGACTTAGCCAAGTCAAGGGCAGCCAGTGCTGATATCCAGAGAAGAAAATTGTTGTCCTATTTCAAGAAGAAATTACCTCACCCAAAGACTGGCAATTTTTTAGAGAGCTGTACAAAAAAGGGCAGGAACGGGCTACATTAAAGGGATTAATTGATTTCTGCAGGAAATGACTCTGAGGTACAAGATCAGGTATGATCTTATTGAACAGTCGAGGGAGAAACTTCTTATGTTCTTAACTTCACCATCAACATCATGGAGGTCTGCATTAACTAGAATCTCGATTAAAGTAACTTGGCTGCAAGAACATGCCAGGGGCTAGTTCTACTAAAGCAAGTAATGCATCCCTTGATACACTAAAGCATTTCCATCATCTCAGGCACACGTCAGGAATTCTACCTAGTTGCCTAAGTGAATATATCTCCAAAAACAACTACAAAGCTCAATACTTCAGTAAACAAAACTGCCTGCCTGATTGATGCTCTTTTTACCAAGCTGTGGTTCATTTATTGCTTCGTGGCACCTTTGTGCCTGCAATCTACACCATTTACAAAATGATTCATGTACAGAAGAGTTGGACTCCTGACCTGCTGCTTTCATTTGTTTTACATTCAAACCAGTTTGCATTTTTAAAGGGAGTTCAGAACAACATTTCTAACTTATTCTGGTATTGACAGACAGACAAACCAGAATGCAGAATCCATAGAATTTGAATATAATCTGCATTTGGGTCAGGCAATTTCATGGCATTAACTTAATGCAGATAGCTGCTGGAAGATACCATTCCGTTCTTATAATTTTGATTCAAATTAAGCATAATCTGGTCAGAATTTTAGAGCTCTGGTAGTGTCATAGAGAATGGCTTAGAGGAAAAGGAGAAAAAAGATTTCTCTCTTAAGACCATAAGACATAGGAGCAGAATTAGGCCATCTGGCCCATTGAGTCTGCTCCGCCTTTCAATCACGGCTGATCCTTTTTTTCTCCTCCTCAACCCCAGTTCCCAGCCTTCGTAGCCTTTGATGCCATGTCCAATCAAGAACCTATCAATCTCTGCCTTAAATACACCCAACCACCTGGCCTCCACACCTGCATATGGCAACAAATTCCACAAATTCACTACCCTTTGGCTAAATAAATTTCTCCGCATCTCTGTTTTGAAAGAGTACTCTTCTATCCTGAGGGTGTGCCCTCTTGTCCTAGACTATCCCACAATGGAAAACATCCTTTCCACATCTACTCTGTCTCACCCTTTCAACCTTCAAAAGGTTTCAATGAGATTCCCCCTCATTCTTCTGAATTCCAACAAGTACAGACCCAGAGCCATCAAACATTCCTCATATGATAATCCTTTCAGTCCTGGAATCATCCTTGTGAACCTTCTCTGGACCCTCTCCAATGCCAGCATATCTTCTAAGATGAGGGGCCCAAAACTGTTCACAATACTTAAGATGAGGCCTCATCAGTGCCTTATAAAGCCTCAGCATCACATCTCTGCTCTTGTATTCGAGACCTCTTGAAATGAATGCTAACATGGCATTTGCCTTCCTGACCGCTGACTCGACCTGCAAGTTAATCTTTAGGCCCTTCTGCACAAGGGCTCCCAGGTCCCTTTGCATCTCAGATTTTTGGATTTCTCCCCATTTCGAAAATAGTCCTCACATTTATTTCTACTACAAAGTGCATGACCATGCACTTTCTTAAGTGACATTGTGGGCCAAGCACATTAAAAAAAATTCCAATGGTCTCTGATGACAATCTGCAATAGGACTACATCTATAAGTGGCAATAGGAATGACCAAAATGACTCCATAGATATGAATTTTTGATCCAATCTGACTGCGGCCTATGAAGAAAAATAGGAAGCACTGCACTTGGAACAATGTTAATTAAATACATTGTGGGTTCTTTATAATAACCATGCAGCCTTTTCAAGTATAGTTATTGTTATAACACTGAAGAAAGGGACGTCTTAATGTGCACTTCAATTTCATAGTACAGTGGATACCAATAAAATGGGACACATTGGGACCAGAACATTGCGACTCAATTAAGAGACTGCCCCAATTAGTCAAAGTTTCATGGTAATATTTAAAGCGTATAAAAAACTACTATTAACTGACTAACAATTTATGTATATAAGTGAAGTTCAGAACAAATTAGAATATTACCAATGCTCCACAGTACTATAAAACTGTGTATTATTTCCTCATAGTTATCAACAGAGAATTCTTCTGCCGCATTCTTTTGATTGACTGTAAATGAACAAAACCAGCGCAGACATTCAGTGCAGAAAATGAACTGCCTTCATGCAATGCTTTAGATGATTGCAATCTCCAAATCTTCATTTTCATTGTAACATTCAAGATGATTAACTTGTTGAAGTGGTGAAATTGTTTCATTTTCACTCCCAGCCTTTACCAACATTTCCAAGCCTGAGTGCTTGAAAGCATAGTAAGCAAAACGGTTCCAAGTTGTCTTACTGCTTATTTCTTCCCAACTACCAGTGACAAAAATCAGTTTTCTGAACACAGACACATGAAACTGACGCTATTTAAAAACTGATCTCTCTAAGCACACTGTAGTATCTAACGACCATGCAAGTGCACATAACTGCAACTAGTTAGAAACTATTTGGCAACAGTCTCCTGCCCCAATAAAGACAATAAGACCATAAGACATAGGAGCAGAATTTTTAGGCTATTTAGCCCATCAAGTCTGCTTCACCAGTCAATCTTAGCTGACCCTCCTCTGCCCCAATCCCCGGACTTATCCCCATTCCCTTGATGTCCAATCAAGAACCTATCAAGCTCTGCCTTAAATACACCCATCGACATGGCTTCCATAGCTGCCTGTGGTAATAAATTCCACAAATTCACCACCTTCTGACTGAAGAAATTTCTCCTCATCTCCCTTTTAAATGGATGCTCCTCTATCCTAAAACTGTGCCCTTTTGTCCTAGACTCGCCCACCATGGGAAACATTCTTTCCACAGCTACTCTGTCTAGGACTCGCAACTTTCTGAGTATAGACCCAGAGATATCAAGTGTTCCTCATATGATAACCCTCTCATTCTCAGAATTATCCTTGTGAACCTCCTCTGAACCATCTCTAAAGCCAGCACAGCTTTTCTTAGAACTGTTCACAGTACTCAAGGTAAGGCCTCACCAGTGTCTTATAATTCCTCAGCATCACATCCTTGCTCTTGTATTCTAGACCTCCTGAAATGAATGCTAACATTGCATTTGCCTACCCCACCACTGACTCAACCAGTAAGTTAACCTTTAGTGTGTTTCCTCCAACAATCTTCATAATCATCTGAAAACGTGGCAGCAAAACCATCTATTCCATCATCTAAGTCATAGATATACAGCATAAAAAGAAACAGTCCCAACACCGACCCCTGCAGAACACCACTAGTAGCCACCAGAAAAGGATCTTTTTATTCTCACTTGCTACTTCCTATCAATCAGTCAATGCTCTAACCATGGCAGTAACTTTCCTGTAATACCATGGGCTCCTAACTTGGTAAGCAACCTCATGTGTGGCAGCTTGTCATAGGCCTACTGAAAGTCCAAATATACAACATTCACTGTATCCCCTTTATCTATCCTACATGTAATCTCCTCGAAGAATTCCAACAGGATCGTCAGGCAAGATTTTCCCTTAAGGAAACCATGCTGACTTTGTCCTACCTTGTCCTATGTCTCTGAGTCCTCCATAATCTCATCCTTAACAAGTGACTCTGTAAGGGGGTTTCATCTCTTATGTTACTGTGTAGGCTAATTAAAATGGCTTCTTTGTTATGTTATACTTGGGAATGCTTCTTTGTTATGTCAAACGCTGAGAAAATCCTTCCCACTAGCAGTTTGTTGAATCACGTTACTGATAAGAGGATGTTATGAACCACTTGGGATAGTTGTTCTGTTTTTGGTGTATTTGAAGATACCATATGCGTGGGGTTTTGGGGCAGAAGGCGGGAGAGAAAGACAGAGGATGGACCAGGTGCTGTGAGTCCGCTAACAGGGTCGGACCCCGAGGAGGTCGTTCGGCGAGGAGAGGAGACAGAGACAGACGTGTGGAGCTTCTGGTCGACCACCGTTGTTGGTCCCAGGCAGCCGGTAGAGGTGGTCCGAAGGGTCGCAGGGTGAAGAAGAAGGGTCTTGAGCTCCAACTATTTTGTGCACGAAGAGATTTAACTTTGATAAGTGTGGCGCCATTTATTTTCCTTTTATATTTTATTCTCTATTAATTATATAGTTCCAGTAATATCTATAAACTGCAAATCATTTAATCGTATCTGGTGTATTGTCTGTTATTTGGGCGGGGTGGGGTACATCACACAGCATCCACACAAACTATTATCCAGTTTGGCGGGGCCGAGGGCTGTTTCCCTAGATGACAGCGAGCCCAGCGACCCTGAGGGTGGCCAGGGGGGCTACAACTCCAATATCTTTCCAACCACTGATCTCAGGCTAAATGGTTTATATTTTTCTTTCTGCTGCCTTCCTTCTTTCTCAAAGAGTGGAGTGATAGTTGCAATTTTCCAGTCCTTTAGTGCCATGCCCGATTCAAATGATTTTTGAAGGATCATCACTAATGCCTCCACAATCTCTACTGCTTCCTCTTTCAGAACTCAAGGGTGTAGTTCATCTGGTTTGGGTGGCTTATGTACCCTTAGGTCTTTTAGCTTTTTGAGCACCTTCTCCCTTGTAATAGTAACTGTACTCACTTCTCTTCCCTCACACCTTTCAACATCTGGCACACTACACATGCCTTCCACAGTGAAGACTGATGCAAAATACTCATTTAGTTCATCTGCCATCTCCTTGACCCCTGTTTTATTATTTCTCCAGCCTCATTTTCTAGGGGACCTATATCCACTGTCATCTCTCTTTTATTTTTTACATACTTGAAAAAGCTTTTACTATCCACTTTGATATTGTTTGCTAGCTTGCTTTCATATTTCATCTTTTCCCTCCTAATGATTATTTCAGTTGCTCTCTGTAGGGTTTTGAAAGCTTTCAAATCCTGTCTCCCACTAATTCTTGCTTTGTTGCATGCCCTCCCTTTTGCTTTACATTAGCTTTGACTTCTCTTGTCAACTACAGCTGTACTATTTTGCCATTTGAGTATCTCTTTGTTTTTGGAATACATCTATCCTGCACCTTTCTCATTTTTCCCAGAAACTCACACCATTGTTGCTCTGCTATCACCTCTGCCAGCATCTTTTTCCAATTTACTTTGGCCTGCTCCTCTCTCATACCACTATAATTTCCTTTACTCCACTGAATACAGCTATGTCACACTTTACTTCCTCCCTATCAAACTTCAAGCTGAACTCAGTCATATTGTGATCACCGTCTCCTAAGGGTTCTTTTACCTTAAGCTCCCACATCATGACAAACTGCTGTAAAAAGCCATCTCACCGGCATTCAACCAACTTACTTTCTTAAGTGCCATAGTGTCACAAATAAACAAAGTGAATCCCAGCTATTTTCTCAATTTAGTTTTTGTTCTTTAAGAGTTGTCCCAAATAAACAGCTACCCCAATTAACCAATGGCCCAATTAACCGGAATTCATTGCATTTGTAAAAAATTGAACTGCTTCATACAGACATTATTGTTGCCATTGTAATTGCAAACTGGAAACACAAGTACGACCACTGCTGAAAGAAATTCTGACTATGGTGGAATATTCTGTTCCTGTTTAATGTTCCATTGAGTTCCTTCTTTGCCACTTAATAACACATGAGTTCAACTGAAATTTTATTCTGAGCACACTCAAGCAGTTTATTCATAGTATTATCTGGGGAGTCTGAGGAGCTGGTCTAGTACTTGGACTTCTTTCAAAGTGTGTGACACAATTAGGAAGAGCAAATGGTCTGAGAATAAAATGAAGAAATTTAAGTTTTCAAAATGTAACTTCTCTTTCTGTTTCAGGAATATCTATGCCAGCCAGCATATTAATACTGTATGCTCTTATGAGCAGGTCACCTATTATGTCTTTTTGTGCATTTGAATATTGTTCTATAAAATTAAGGGCCTAAAAATTCATTCATTGAGTGTACACTACCAGACTGAATTTTGGAAGAAAATCAATTGCTAAAAATATAGCAAGAATTAAAGGGTTTATGGCTCAGCAAGATCTAGAAAAACTCATCCCTGCAGTTATTTTTAGAAGGCTTGAGTACTGTAATGGCGTTTTCACAGGTCTCTGTAAAAAAATCCCTCATCAGATGCAGCTCATTCAGAGCACTCCTCCTAAGGTCCTCACTGAGACCAAGAAAGTAGAACATATCACTCCAGTCTCAGATAACTACACTGGCTTCCTGTCCATCAGAGGATTGACTTTAAAATATTACTACTCGTTTATAAAGAACTGAATGGTCTAGGGCCAAAATACATCTCCGATCTTCTGCTGTATTATGAACCTCCCCGAGCTCTCAGGTCATCTGGGTGGATCTGCTTACCGTCCCCGGGGACAAAACTAAACATGGTGAAGCATCTTTTAGTTACTATGCTCCACATAGCTGGAATAACCTTCCAGATGATCTGAAGTCTGCCCCAAATCTAAGCTCTTTTAAATCAAGGCTTAAAACTTTTCTTTTCACTGCAGCTTTTAATTAGAATCTCCTGCAGTGTAACTTTTATTCCTTTATTATTTTATGTGTGACTTTATCCTCTTTATATTGCTTGAAATTTGAGGTTTGAGTTTTATACCTTGTTTTATGTAAGGCATTTTGATCTGCCTTGAGATTAAAATGTGCTATACAAATAAACTTGCCTTGCCTAAATGTGATTGAACTTTTTAGGTGTATTTGTCTTAAATGGTATTGGAATTCAGGTAGACAAGAACACAGGACAGTTCACTCATCTCTGACTTTTCACTTTTAAATTGATTTAAAAATCGGAATGTCTTTCTGATGTGGCTACAATTCACCCTGCCCATTTCTCCAACTGCACTGAATCCAAGTGATATAACCTGCTCATGCATTGAACAGAAAATATGCACTGTATGTGCTTCTTAATGTTCTGTGGTACAAGCACACGTATATCATTATGTCACTTATGTTAGTTAGGTACGCACTAGTTTGCCTACATAATCAATGATTAGAAATTTTATCTGCAAACTTACTAAGAGCTTTTCCAGTTACCAACATAAATATGTTTGCTTCTGAGCTTCAGAAATAAATGTCATTTTAAAACAACATATTTTAATTAGATTAGATCTTTTGGGATTCTGTGGGTTTAAGATGAGTGACTTTTCCTTTTTCTTGTTATATCTCTATTAGATCTGACAAATTAAACCTTTCTACTCTATCCTAGTTAGATATTAAAACAAATTAGTCTCTTAAACAGGTTTTTATTGATAGACGGTTATTAATAATATATTGCTGAAGGTTAATGGAATGCAATCTAAGGTTTTCTCTATTAAGATTGAAAAAGGAGAGAGAATACGTCAGCAATGATTCAGATTAGTCTGCCCTTCTCTTGTATGATGAATCTATATAGAACAATAAGACTGTTGATAGATTTCCTACTTTTACAATTATAACATAACGCAGTTAGTCTTGCAGTAATAGATCCCTCATGACTCAGACAGTATAAATAACAAACTTTAAAGGTTTATAGTCACAACTAAAAGGCAACTGACTATATGTTCTATCTTTGGAAAGAACAAAGGAAGAATCTCATGGAGTTGCTTTGGATTACAAATGTGCATAACTTCATTTAATCAAGCTAACATCATGCTAGGCCTAATATATATGGTCTCTGATATCTCCGTAGCTTTATAGTTTTATTCATTACACTGTAATTTCATAGACCATGAGTCTGCAATTTATTATCAACTGCTTCCTCATATCAGTGCCAGATTCTCATGGCTTCATTCAATATTTTCACAGATACATATTCTTCCAAAATACTACAATAAAAGTTTTGCCTCCTGTCCAAAGAAGAACCTCCCACTATCACACTCTTCTTCCTACCATCAAGCTAATTGTATATACAATTAGCTGGCTCTCCCAGAATCCCATGCAATCTAATCTTTCCATAGCAACCTACCATACATAATCTTATCAAAGGCCTTATTAAAATCTATATAAACTATGCCCACTACCCTGTCCTTATTGATCTTCTTAATTATTTCTTCAAGTAATTCAATCGAATTTATGAGGTACGATCTCCCACACACAATGCCATGCTGACTATCCTTAATCAATTCCTGTCTTTCCAAATGCATGTATACCTTATTCCTTGGAATCCCTTCCAGTAATTTATCTGTCATGGATGTTAGGTTTACTGGTCTATAGTTCCCAAATTTTTCTTTGCCGACCTTCTTGAGTAAAGGAACAATGTTACACACTCTCCAGCCATTTGGAGAGTGGCTGACAATGATGCGTACTTCTCAACCAGGGCTCCCACAATTTCTTCTCTAGCTTCCAACAGTGTTCTTTAACACAAAATACTCTGCAGATGCTGGGGTCAAACAAAAGGTCTTGACGAAGAGTTCCAGCCCAAAACATTGACTGATCGTTTCCACGGATGCTACCCGACCTGCTGAGTTCCTCCAGTGTGTTGTGAACAGTGTTCTTTGATATCCTTGATCAGGCCCCAGAGATCTATGTACCTTCATAATTTTAAGACATCCAGAAATTTCTATGCTGTAGTGCAGAGTATTCCCAACATATTTCCATCAACTATCTCAAGCTCCAAAGACTTCATTAATTTCTCTATAGTAAAAACAGAAGTGTGTACATAAAATTTCTTTGGATTCTCCTGAATCATCTCTGCCAAAACTATCTCATGTCCCTTTTTCACCTTTTTGATTTCGCTAATAAGTATACTCTGCATCTCTTGTATTCCTCCAGGGATTCACTTGATTTACAACGCTTTACAATACCAGGGACCTGGGTTCAATTCCCACTGCTGTCCTGTAAGGAGCTTGTACAATCTCCACGTAACCACACGGGTTTCCTCCAGGTGCTCCAGTTTCCTTCCACCAGCTGAAAACATACCAGTTGGTAGGTTAATTGGCCGTTGTAAATTGCCTTCTGATGAGGCTAGGATTAAATCAGAGGATTGCAGGGCAGCTCGAAGGACCAGAAGGGCCTATTCCACATTGTATCTCAATAAGTAAATGAATCAAGCTTTACCCTCTCCTGAACAACACCTTCTGTATATTCTCTGAGGAAACTTTCCTGAACACACTTAACAAACCCCACTCCTCAGCATTATGGCAGTCCCAGTCCATATCAGGGAAGTTAAAATCCCTGACTATGACAGCTGTATTTTTCTTATAACTTTGTGCAGTCTCTCTGTATATCTGTTCCTCGAATTCCCATTAGCTATTTGGGAGCCAATAGTACACTTCCAACAATGTAATTACTCCCTTCTTAATTTCTGCTGTACCCATAAGTGCTGACTGGAGACTCGTTCAGTAATCTCACCTCAGACTACTGTTGTGATGTTCTCCTTAATTAGAATTCCCACTCCCCTCTTCCCTCTTCCTCCATCCTGCCTGTAGCCCTTGTACTATGGAAATGTTGTCCCTCCTTTAACTGTGTTTCCATAATAGTAATAATATGCCAATCCTACATAACTACCCATGACCTTACCTGTCAAGCCTCCTGCATTAAAATAAATACAATTTAATGCAATAGGCTTACCCTGCTCTCTGCTAGGCTCTGCCTGCTTTGTCTATGAACTTACTTCAGTGAATTCAGTATCTCCTTTCAGCCTCCTATGTACCTCACTACTGCCTTGGATCCCATTCCCCATGCCAATCTAGCTTCAACCCTTCCTAATAGCACTAGCAAATCTGTGTGCCATGAAACTTGTCCCCTTTCAGTTCAGATGTAACCGATCCTTCAACTACAGGTTAACTATCTTCCAAAAGAGATCCCGGTTGTCACAACCATGATTTAGCAGCACAGCAGATATGGCAACTGCACTCGTGAATATGCACGTGTCAGCTAATTATTATTTCATTGTGATGGTATTTAACTCCATTCATTTTGTCTAAGTGCTTATCAAGACTTGAGCAAAGCACACAAATGTTTTGCTGCCTGCTTCCATTCGGCCTTGCCTGAAAATTTGGACTGTCGAGTCAACTGACTCTGAACACTAGCGGAATTTGTTTTATATTTAGTTATTCCTTTTGGCCACAGTGTCGGCTTCATTTTTCATTTGAGAGTTTTACTTAACAGCCCTGTTTGGCCTAGCGTTTATTGTTTTCTTTTCCCTCTAACTCTGTTCACATTAAAGTCTGTGAACTACTGACCCACTTCAGTGTCTCTCGGTCCACACTTGGGCCACATCCGAATGTAGTGACACGCATGGCTTAAAAGATCTGAACCCCTGCATCCCGCACCAATACTTCAGCCACACATTCATTTGCTATGTACTCCTATTTGTATCCTCACTAACATGTGGCAGGGGGAATATTCCACAGTTTGCTAACCTTAAGATCCTAGTTTTAAATCTATTTCCTAATTTTCGATATTCACTCTGCAGGACCTCATCCCTTTATTACCTATGTCATTTATGCAAATGTGCACAACATTTTCTGGCAGCTCACCCTCACCTTTGAGAATTTTCTGCAACTGCTCAAAGGCATCCTCAACCCTGGCACCAGGGAGGCAACGCCTTATCCTGGAGTTCCTGTTGAAATCACAAAATCTCATCACTGTATAGTTCTGTTGGCCATCACGCTACAGAGACAGTATTCTCCCCAACTGTTTCCAAAATGGTATACTTATTTCCGAGAGGAACAGCCACACTGGATCCTTGGACTGTGTGCCTACCCCTTTACATTCCTAGCGGTTACCCAACTACTATTAGCTTGCACCTCATTAAAACTATTTATGATGCCGTAAGCATTCTGGATGTTCTTGGGTGCATCCAGCTCCAGCACCAGTTCCCTGTCACTGTCAGTCTAGAGCTGCATCGGGACACACAGCGCACAAGTGAGGTCCTCAGGGATGCCGGATACCTCCAAAGCCTCGCTACTTGATCTCAAACATAGCACCAAAGCCTCAAACACAGCGAATCTAAACATGGGGGCTCCTAGCGTAGCGGTTAGCCTAACACTATTGTAGTACCAGTGGCCCGGGTTCAGTTCCACCAGCATCATTAAGGAGCTTGTACGCTCTCCCCTTTACCATGTGGGCTTCAGTTTCCTCCCACATTCCAAGGGCATAAGGATTAGTTGGTTAATTGGGTGTAATCGTGCAGAGCTCGAAGGACCTGTGACTGTGCTGTATGTCGAAGGAAAAAAAAATCAAAAATGGCTGCTCCACTACAGACTCTCTTTTATTCAATTTTAGCTTGCCTTAATGGTTTCTTTTCAAATCTCTTGCACTTATCCTCTTTCAAATTTCACACTTGCTACAGAGACTGTCTAGTAATTATCATTTGTCAACTAACTCAAGGCTGATATATACTTCTGCGTCAACTCGACGCCGTAACCTACGCAAGTGGCCTACACACGTTGTGAGCATTTATACTTGTGCGTTGGTGTGTTTGCATCGCTCTGCAATTTGGGCACGTCGCACATGCGCACACACCTGCCCGCGCAAGGCATCATGGTCATTGTAGTCTTTCTTGGGGTAAACCAGTTTAAAGCGAGCTTCTTTTTTCGTAAAAACGAAATGTGTCCTCCACAATTTTGGAGGTCTGTAAAGCTTTATGGAAAGCACTGCAGCCAGAGTTCCTTCCCTTCCTTTCAGTCAGCCAATGGGAAGCTATTGCAGCGTAGGAAGAAATGTGATGCTACCAAGTGGACCAATCACAGTTGTTCGGTTTGCGTTGCCACGACGCGTAGTTACATTTTGAGAGAGGTGGGCGTGGCTACAGCGTAGGGATCCGCGTGGGCTCTGCGTAGGGTTTGCGGCAATGCCGTACCTACGCGTCGAGTTGATTCAGAAGTATGAATCAGCCTTCACACTTGCTACAGTGAATGATGCCAATTAACAACTACAAAATACATATTCTTTCAATAAATTCAGTTTGAGAATGCAATCGAATACAACACAAAATCAATTTTAAAAATCTAAGTGCTGTTTTCTGTCTGAAGTTAATTTCCCACATTGTTTGACAACGTTGACAGTGAAAATGTAATAATTTTGTTATTTACAAGATGGCTTTTTACAGCAGCTTGTGTTTGAGCCTGCTCAGGGAAAGGCTATCCTAGATTGGGTGTTGTATAATAATCCAGATTCTGTTAGGGATCTTAAGGTGCCCTGAGGAGGCAGTGATCATAATATGATTGAATTCATACTGCAATTTTTAGAGGGCGAAGCAGAAGTCACATGTATCAGTATTGCAATGGAATAAAGGGAATTACAGAGGCATGAGAGAGGAGCTTACACAGGTGGATTGAAGGAGGATACTGGCGGGGGTTGACGGCGGAGGAGAAGCAGCTGAAGTTTCTGGTAATAGTTCACAAGGCGCAGGATAGATATGTCCCTCAGAAGAAGTAGTTCTCAAGTGGCAGGGGTAGGAAACCGTGGCTGAGAAAGGAAGTTAAGAACTGCATAAAAACCAAGGAAAGTGTGTATATCGTAGCAGAAGTGAGTGGGAAGTTGGATGATTGAGAAGCTTTTAAAAGCCAACAAAAGACAACTAAAAAACTATAAGAAGGGAAAAGGTGAAATATGAGAGCAAACTAGCCAATAATATTAAAAGTTGTTTTAAGTTATATAAAGAGTGAAAAGGAGGTGAGAGTTGATATTGGACCACTGGAAAATGATGCTGGAGAGGTAGTAATGGGGGACAAAGAAATGGCAGATGAAGTTAATGGGTACTTTGCACCAGTCTTCACTGTGTAAGACACTAGCAGTGTGCCAGATGTCCATGAGTGTCAGTGAGCAGTAGTGAGTGCCATTGCTATTACAAAAGAAAAAGTGCCAGGCAAACTCAAAGGTCTTAAGGTGGATAAGTCACCTGGATTAGGTGAACTACATCTCAGAACCCTGAGAGAGGTTGCTGAAGAGGTCACAGAAGCATTGGTCATGATCTTTCAAGAATCACTTGGGTCTGGCATGGTCCTGGAGGACTGGAAGATTGCAAATGTCACTCCACTCTTTAAGAAGGAGGAAGGCAAAAGAAAGGAAATTATAGGCCAGTTAGCCTAACCTCAGTGGTTGGGAAAGTGTTGGAGTCTATTATTAAGGATGAGGTTTCAGGGTCCTTGGAGACTAATAATAAAATAAGTCAAAGTTAGCATGGCTTCCGCTGATAAATGTGTTAGAGATCTTTTAGGAAGGACAAAGGGAAAGCAGAGGATGTCATTTACTTGGATTTTCAGAATGCATTTGAAAAGGTGCCACACATGAGGCTGATTAACAAGATAAAATCCTATGATGTGACAGGAAAGATACTGGCATGGATAGAGGAATGACTGACAGGCAGGAGGCTGGGAGTGGGAATAAAGAAAGCCTTTTCTGCTTAGCTGCCAGTGACTACTGCTGTCACTGTTTCTCAGGGGTCAGTATTGGAACTGCTACTTTTCATGTTGTTTGTCAACGATTTAGATTGAGGTAAACTTTACAGATGACACAAAGGTAGGTGGAGGATGGAGGGGTAGTTAGTGCTGAGGAATCAATGTGATTGCAGCAGGACTTAGATAAATTGGAAGAATGTGCAAAAAGTGGCAGAAGGGATACAGTGTTGGAAATGTATGATAATGCATTTTGGTAGAGAGGAACAATAGTGCAAACAGAGAAAATTTAAACATCAGCATTGCAGAGGGAGTTAGGAGTTCCTCGTACAAGATTTCCAGAAGGTTAATTCACAGGTTGAATCTGTGGTAAAGAAGTCAAATACAATATTGGCATTTATTTCAAGGGGAATAGAATATAAAAGCAAAGGGATAATGCTGAGCCTTTATACGACACTAGTTAGGCCACACTTGGAATATGGTCAGCAGTTTTCAGCCCCATATCTCAGAAAGGATCTGTTGTCAATGGAGAGAGTCCAGAGGAGATTCACAAGGATGATTCTGGGAATGAAGGGGCTAACATTTGAGGAGCGTTTGGCAGCTTTGGGCCTGTACGCATTGAAATTTAGAAGAATGTGGGGGGGATCTCATTGAAACTTACCAAATGTTGCAAGGACTAGATAAGGAGGATATGGAGAGGATGTCTCGTATGGTGGAAGTATCCAGAACTAGAGGGCACAGCCTCAAAATTGAGGGACGACCCTTTAGAACAGACGTAAGGAGGAATTCTGTTAGCCAGGGGGTAGTGAATCTGTGGAATGCTCTGCCACAGACTGCAGTGGAGGCCAAGTCTGTGGGTACATGTAAAGCTGAAGTTGGTCGTTTTCTGATCAGTCATGGTATCAAAGGATTTGGCAAGAAGGCATGTGGATGGGGTTGAGTGGGATCTGGCATCAGCCATGATGGAATGGCAGAGCAGACTCGATGGGATGAATGGCCTAATTTTGCTCCTATGTCTTATGATCTTATGGTCTAATTGACTTCACTTCACTGTTGCATTATTTAGTTTATTTCTCATGAGTTATCACAGATTTTACTAATTGTACAGGTGTTTAACAGTGAAAAGAAACCCATCAAAGGGCTTGTAGGATTTTTAAAGGGCATTAGTACTTATGGTTTATGTCAATGTTTTTAATGAATGTCTTTGAAAATACAAATTTCAGAACAAATGAACTGTGTATAACAGTTCAGTAACAAAACAGCAAGTGGAAAAGAATAAGTAACATCATCTACAGAAATTAATATTCTTACCTTGCAGATGTGTGGCAGATTGAGGCCTTTTCCTACACACTGACTCGACAAGAAACTGCATCCATTTTCCTGAGTAATGCTGAGTATTATTTAACAAGAATTTATTCTTATTTATATACAAATAATGTCGCTGATTGATTTAGTGCCGCTGGACAGCAGGAAGAAGTTGCAGAGTTCCAATTATAGTAGGCACTGAGGCCTATGCTAGGCGTGTACAACTCCAACTGGGATTGAAGCTCAAACCTCGGGGACTACTGTTTTGGTGTTACACAATTTGAAGGCAAAAAGCATACATCTACTACTCCATCAGGCCAAGGATGGGTGGAATGGAGTGGTACCCATAAAGAGGAGGAGGTGGGAGAACAGATTGGTCCTCTGCGTGAGTGGTCACTCGTTGCCGATACTTTATACGTTATACTTTATTGTCGCCAAACAATTAATATAGAACCTACAATCATCACAGTGATATTTGATTCTGCGCTTCGCGCTCCCTGGAGTACAAATAGTTGTTGCGGGTGGAGTCACAGACTGGCAGTTTATTGGAAGTGGAAGAACTCAGGGGCTAATTGGTCATGGTGATTAGGATGGAGAAATCCCTCACTCCTCACAAGCCTATTGCTTGTTTGGAGTGGGCTATACTTCACTAGAGTGTTACTTGAGAAATGAGAAGGGCACTCACTCGCTGATTGTTTACTGAGGGGGGCAAGCAATGAGTAACTTGAATGACATATTTGCTGCGGGGTGTGGAGTCCATTAATCAACAAACTACTTGAGGGAGGTTCCCTCAATGATAGCTTGGACAGTGAGAAGGCACTGGGTAGTGGTAATGTATTCAAAGTTTGTTTGTTGGTTGTGAATCAGGGCAGGACAGTACGTTGCCCAGAAATAGGGTACTAGTTGAGGGCAGCGGGCAGTGGTTACATTGTACTGAGGGATCAGAGAAGATTAGGGACAGTAATTTTGAGGTAAAATCAAGAGGTTGGCAATTTGCTAAGGAATGGGATTGAGGCAATGGTGACTGTAAAATAGTCTAAACTTCCTCCTGTCTCCACTACCTTTTCTGTCAAATACTAAAAGAAAACATTGTTCAAGAGAGCAGATCATTATTTGTTACATGTTGATTCTGACTAAGTCACTACATATACATGTTTATGCTGAGAGATTTGTTTGGAGTATAATGGAAGTTGCTTGCAGTTTTCAGACACTCTGCACTGATCTCTGAGTTTCAGTGCTTTGTTCTGGTGCTACGATGTGGAGGTGGACCCGAAGATAGTTGGTTTTTATATATGATGTTTTCTTGGATGCAGGAAATCAATTAAAGCACACTAGTCTGTCTTCTTACATACAAAAGCTCAGGATAAACAATTTGGTTTATTGTATGATCAATGAGGAAAATGTAGGACATATTTGAACAGGTGTCAGCAAAGGGTTCTATCCCACGTTTTCCCAAACTCCATGTCATCCAAAAGCAGTCACATTTCACTACTTTTAAATGCTCAGATTAGTAAGATATTCAACTTGAGAGAAAAAAATAATTTTGCAGCTCTCAAAAGATCAACAAGTATAGAGTTCATTCTAGTTGGTTCAGAAAAACTCTGTTATGGTTTTAATAACAAATCATAAAGCAAATCGGTACATCATTAATGCAAGAAAGGTCCACCAATCATTAAGGTGCAAGCTTATTACAGTTGTGTGAGCTGATCCAAATGTCAGCTACTATGGTAACCAAGGTATGAAACACAAGCCCAAAAGGAACATTGATAAAAGCCAGACAGCTTGCTGCATAATTATCTATCATTGTTTGCATTTAAGTAGTCATTGCATTAAGTTGTCACTACAAGTGACAAAGATAAATTATACTTCCATTTACAGCTTTGAAATTAACCAGCTTGTTTTACTTATGAATGCAACACTTTGTCTGATATTTCCCCCATCTGCATTAAAATGGAAGAAGGTTCAATTTTTTCAGTGCCCATGACTAAAATCCTTCGTCCTTCATAAAAACAGTAATTAATCACTGAAAACTTCTTTATAATTATTTTTATTGCTCTGGAATATGTTTCCAATGCCTTAATTACTAGTCAAGCAAAAATTACTCCCTTAAATCTCACAAGTTCAGCTGACAATGTAAGTTAAAATCAAATGATAACTGTGGCACAGCAGTTACTGCTCTACAGATCCCAGGTGTTGTGGAGTTTGCTGTCCTTATGATGTGTAAGTTTTCCCCAGGTACTCCAGTCTCTTCCCACAGTCCACGAATGTGCTGATTGATAATTTGATTGGCTACTGTAAATTACCTTTGATGTTGTTCGGGGGCAGGACATTTGGGGGTATTTGATGCCATATAGGAGAGGATAGGAAAATAATTACAGGAATTGGGCTGATGAGAATGCTCTGAGAATTGGTGTAGATTCAACAGGGTGAATATTAAAGGTACTCCTTCAATGTCATAAAAAGATGAAAAATATTTGAAAAGGTGAAAGATATCTGAAAGATAAAAATGAATGAAAAGTATCTAAGATAGATGGAGATTAAGTTATCTCATCTCCCAGGTGTGTCAAAAAATGTGCTCCTTACTTAAACCAATCTTTCAGCTTTGTAATCATAAAAAAGAGATATTTGTATCATTAAATAATGAAATCCCACAATTAATATCTTCCTTTAATCACCAAATTATAACTTGACTTCTGTCATACTAATCTACTGTGTTCCATTACAAAATGTTTCCTTAATGTACTCACAGGCATCAATCTGAACCAATCTTTGATCTCAATTCCATATTCCTGTCCAATCTCCATAACCCTTGACAGAGCTCTCGCTCCACCCCATAGTCCAAATAACCCATCTATCTGAACTCTGAATGTGGTCAGATACTTAACATCCAAGCCCTTAGGGTAAAGAATTCCAAAGACGCGCAACATTTCAATAAAAGGATTCTTCTTTACCTTAATCTTTACGTGATTGATCCTTTATCCTATAACTCTTGATCCTTTTTTTACATATATATTTTTATATAAATATTCATTTTTGGGACGTGTGTTTTTAGCAAAGTGTGGCGGGGGGAAGGGAACAAGTGCAGAGAGACAGAGGGGTGTAAAATGAGGGTAGAAGCAAAAAGTAGTAAGGTGAAAAGTAAAAGTGGCAGGCCGGCAAATCCAGGGCAAAAATCAAAAAGTGCCACTTTTCAACATAATTGTATAAGAGCTAAGAGTGTTGTAAAAGCAAGCCTGAAGGCTTTGTGTGTCAATACAAGGAGCATTCGTAACATGGTGGATGAACTGAATGTGCAGATAGTTATTAATGAATATGATATAGTTGGGATCACAGAGACATGGCTCCAGGGTGACCAAGGATGGGAGCTCAACATTCAGGGATATTCAATATTCAGGAGGGATAGACATGAAAGAAAAGGAGGTGGGGTGGCTTTGCTGGTTAGAGAGGAGATTAATCCAATAGAAAGGAAGGACATTAGCCGGGAGGATGTGGAATCGATATGGGTAGAGCTGCATAACACTAAGGGGCAGAAAACGCTGGTGGGAGTTGTGTACGGGCCACCTAACAGTAGTAGTGAGTTTGGGCATGGCATTAAACAGGAAATTAGAAATGCGTGCAGTAAAGGAACGGCAGTTATAATGGGTGACTTCAATCTACATATAGATTGGGTGAACCAAATTGGTAAAGGTGCTGAGGAAGAGGATTTCTTGGAATATATGAGGGATAGTTTTCTGAACCAACATGTCGAGGAACCAAATAAAGAGCAGGCTACTCTAGACTGGGTATTGAGCAATGAGGAAGGGTTAGTTAGCAATCTTGTCGTGCAAGGCCCCTTGGATAAGAGTGACCATAATATGGTGGAATTCTTCATTAAGATGGAGAGTGATATAGTTAATTCAGTAATAAAGGTTCTGAACTTAAAGAAGGGTAACTTTGAAGGTATGAGACATGAATTAGCTAAGATAGACTGGCAAATGATACTTAAAGGGTTGACGGTGGATATGCAATGGCAAGCATTTAAAGATCACATGGATGAACTACAACAATTGTTCATCCCAGTTTGGCAAAAGAATAAATCAGGGAAGGTAGTGCACCCATGGCTGACAAGGGAAATTAGGGATAATATCAATTCCAAAGAAGAAACATACAAATTAGCCAGCAAAAGCGGCACATCTGAGGACTGGGAAAAATTCAGAGTCCAGCAGAGGAGGACAAAGGGCTTGGTTAGGAAAGGGAAAAAAGATTATGAGAGAAAGCTGGCAGGGAACATAAAAACTGACTATAAAAGGTTTTATAGATATGTGAAAAGAAAAAGATTGTTTAAGACAAATGTAGGTCCCTTACAGTCAGAAACAGGTGAATTGATCATGGGGAACAAGGACATGGCAGACCAATTGAATAACTATTTTGGTTCTGTCCTCACTAAGAAGGACATAAATAATCTTCCGGAAATAGTAGGGAACCGAGGGTCCAGTGAGATGAAGGAACTGAGGGAAATACATGTTAGTAGGGAAATGGTGTTAGGTTAATTGAAGGGATTAAAGGCAGATAAATCCCCAGGGCCAGATGGTCTGCATCCCAGAGTGCTTAAGGAAGTAGCCCAAGAAATAGTGGATGCATTAGTGATAATTTTTCAAAACTCTTTAGATTCTGGATTAGTTCCTGAGGATTAGAGGGTGGCTAATGTAACCCCACTTTTTAAAAAAGGAGGGAGAGAGAAACCAGGGAATTATAGACCGGTAAGCCTGACATCGGTGGTGGGGAAAATGCTACAGTCAGTTAACAAAGGTGTGATAACAGCACATTTGGAAAGCGGTGAAATCATCGGACAAAGTCAGCATGGATTTGTGAAAGGAAAATCATGTCTGACGAATCTCATTGAATTTTTTGAGGATGTAACTAGTAGAGTGGATAGGGGAGAACCAGTTGATGTGGTATATTTGGATTTTCAAAAGGCTTTTGACAAGGTCCCATACAGGAGATTAGTGTGCACACTTAAAGCATATGGTATTGGGGGTATGGTATTGATGTGGATAGAGAATTGGTTGGGAGACAGGAAGCAAAGAGTGGGAATAAACGGGACCTTTTCAAAATGGCAGGCAGTGACTAGTGGGGTACCGCAAGGCTCAGTGCTGGGACCCCAGTTGTTTACATATATATTAATGACTTAGACAAGGGAATTAAATACAGCATCTCCAAGTTTGCGGATGACACGAAGCTGGGCAGCAGTGTTAGCTGTGAGAAGGATGCTAAGAGGATGCAGGGGACTTGGATTGGTTAGGTGAGTGAGCAAATTCATGGCAGGTGCAATTTAATGTGGATAAATGTGAGGTTATCCACTTTGGTGGCAAGAACAGGAAAACAGATTATTATCTGATGGTGGCCGACTAGGAAAAGGAGAGGTGCGACGAGACCTGGCTGTCATTGTATACCAGTCATTGAAAGTGGGCATGCAGGTACAGCAGGCGGTGAAAAAGGCAAATGGTATGCTGGCATTCATAGCAAGAGGATTCAAGTACGGGAGCAGGGAGGTACTACTGCAGTTGTACAAGGCCTTGGTGAGACCACACCTGGAGTATTGTGTGCAGTTTTGGTCCCCTAATCTGAGGAAAGGCATTCTTGCCATAGAAGGAGTACAAAGAAGGTTCACCAGATTGATTCCTGGGATGGCAGGACTTTCATATGATGAAAGGCAGGATCGACTAGGCTTATACTCTCTGGAATTTAGAAGATTGAGGGGGGATCTGAATAAAACGTATAAAATTCTAAAGGGATTGGACAGGCTAGATGCGGGAAGATTGTTCCCAATGTTGGGGAAGTCCAGAACGAGGGGTCACAGTTTGAGGATAAAGGGGAAGCCTTTTAGGACCGAGATGAGGAAAAACTTTTTCACACAGGGAGTGGTGAATCTGTGGAATTCTCTGCCACAGGAAACAGTTGAGACCAGTTCATCGGCTATATTTAAGAGGGAGTTAGATATGGCCCTTGTGGCTAAAGGGATCAGGGGGCATGGAGAGAAGGCAGGTACAGGGTTCTGAGTTGGATGATCAGCCATGATCGTACTGAATGGCGGTGCGGGCTTGAAGGGCCAAATGGCCTACTCCTGCACCTATTTTCTATGTTTCTATGTTTCTAAAGCCAGCATTTATTTTCTTGCCTTACATGCCTTCTTGAATCTTCTGTGGTCTATCTGGCGAAGGTATTCTCACAGTGTCCTTCAACAGGGATGTTCCAAGTTTGCACCCAGTGAGTATGAAATGTGAGCAATGTATTTCCAAATCAGGAAGGTGGATAATTTAGAGGAGAACTCATTGGATAGTAGTGTTCCCATGAGCCTGCTGTCCTTGTCCTCTTTGGTAGTAGAGATTGGGAGATTGGAGATTTAGGAGGTACTATGAGTGAATAATTGTAGTGTTTATTGTAATGTACATTTGAAGTTGCTGTGCACCAGTGATGGACAGAGCAATGTTTAAATTGATGTATGGTGCCAACAGCTGTTGAGTCCTGGATGGTATCAAGCTTTATGGGAGTTGTTGAGGTTGCACTCATCCAAGCAATTGAAAGTGGTTCCACCATGCGCTGAATTTGAGCTTTGTGGAGAATGGAATCAGTTTGAAGTGTCTGGTGCTCGATGAGCTAGCAGAAGATACCCAACCCGAGATGTGATTTCTTAGCCAGAGTACTTACAGAGCCAGCCCAATTGAGATTCTGGTCAACGCTTAGCTCCAGGATCTTGTTTTTTGGAGACTCGAGGACGGTAATAGCTTTGAGTCCCAAAGTCAAACGGTTAGATTCTCTCTTGTTGGAAATAGTCATTACCACATATCAGCCCATGCACGAAAGTCGTCCAGCTCTTGCTGCACGCAGGCTTCGGTTGCTGAGAAAATAAAAATGGAAGTGAAATCTGAGCTCATATCTGTGAACATTCCCACCTCTGAGTCTGTGATATTAGAAAAATAACTGAAGAAGCAACTGCTGATGTTTGGGCCTGGGACACTGCATAAGGAATGAAAGTGAAATGTAGGAGAAAGGGCTAAAGTACTTTGTATAGAGATGGAGTGGGAGGAGAGAGCTAGAACATAATGCAATGACATTTTGATAATGTTGCCAATAGCAATATATGGATAAGCCAGAAGAGAGGTCAAGGACACCACTTTCTTGAAATATAAGAGCCTGAATAAAAAATAAAGTCCATACAGCTTCAGATTGTCCTTACATTCAGTTAGATTATAACTAAGCATTTACCTCAGGTGCATAAAGCCAAAATCAAAATAGATAAGTTTTTTGTCATATGCATGAACTTGCAGCAGCATCACAAGCAAATTGCATCAGATAAGCAGCATTCGCAAGAACATACACCCAATTTTACAAGGAAGAACACAATTAGAACAATAAAAAGTGAGCAAATTTGTCATAATGTGCACAGATGCAGATATGCACTGGGTATGATTACGCAGGGAATTTAAAAGAAAGCAGGGGTAGTGCCACTAAACAGGGGAATAGAGAAGAGACAATGGAGCAGGAAGGTGTATGAGCTGTAGGATATTAAGGAAAAGCAACTGTACACCATGATGTTGGTTGTGACTTTAATTATTACTTTTGTTGCTGTGGCAGGTGGAATTCAGTATATATTTTGGAAAAACTGCAAGTAATTTAGGCAAATCAAGGCATTTTGTACATACTGTACATTAAAAAAAGAGCATAACTAGGGAGAAGGTAAAACAACTCAAGCACAAAGAGAGTTTATCCCAAGAACCAGAGGAAGTGGGTGACGTACTAAATAAGTACTTCTTACCAGTGTTCATTAAAGATAAGTACACGAAGTATAGAACATAGAACATACAACAGTACAGCACATTACAGGCCCTTTAGTCCACAATGCTGTGCCGACCCTCAAACCCTGCCTCCCATATAACGCTCCACCTTAAATTCCTCCATATACCTGTCTTGTAGTCCCTTAAACTTCACAAGTGTATCTGACTCCACCACTGACTCAGGCAGTGCATTCCATGCACCAACCACTCTCTGAGTAAAAAACCTTCCTTTAATATCCCCCTTGAACTTCCTACCCCTTACCTTAAAGCCATGTCCTCTTGTATTGAGCAGTGGTGCCATGGGGAAGAGGTGCTGGCTATCCACTCTATCTATTCCTCTTATTATCTTGTACACCTCTATCATATCTCCTCTCATCCTGCTTCTCTCCAAAGAGTAAAGCCCTAGCTCCCTTAATCTCTGATTATAATGCATACTCTCTAAACCAGTAAACCAGTAAACCAGCATCCTGGTAAATCTCCTCTGTACCATTTCCAATGCTTCCACATCCTTCCTATAATGAGGCGACCAGAACTGGACACAGTACTCTAAGTGTGGCCTAACAAGAGTTTTATAGAGCTGCATCATTACATCACGACTCTTAAACTCTGTCCCTCGACTTATGAAAGCTAACACCCCATAAGCTTTCTTAACTACCCTATCTACCTGTGAGGCAACTTTCAGGGATCTGTGGACATATACCCCCAGATCCCTCTGCTCCTCCACACTACCAAGTACCCTGCCATTTACTTTGTACTCTGCCTTAGAGTTTGTCCTTCCAAAGTGTACCACCTCACACTTCTCCGGGTTGAACTCCATCTGCCACTTCTCAGCCCACTTCTGCATCCTATCAATATCTCTCTACAATCTTCGACAATCCTTTACACTATCTACAACACCACCAACCTTTGTGTCGTCTGCAAACTTGCCAGCCCACCCTTCTACCCCCACATCCAGATCATTAATAAAAATCACAAAAAGTAGAGGTCCCAGAACAGATCCTTGTGGGACACCACTAGTCACAATCCTCCAATCTGAATGTACTCCCTCCACCACGACCCTTTGCCTTCTGCAGGCAAGCCAATTCTGAATCCACATGGCCAAACTTTCCTGAATCCCATGCCTTCTGACTTTCTGAATAAGCCTGCCGTGTGGAACCTTGTCAAGTGCCTTACTAAAATCCATACAAATCACATCCACTGCATTACCATCATCCATCTGCCTGGTCACCTCCTCAAAGAACTCTATCAGGCTTGTTAGACATGATCTGCCCTTCACAAAGCCATGCTGACTGTCCCTGATCAGACCATGATTCTGTAAATGCCCATAGATCCTATCTCTAAGAATCTTTTCCAACAGCTTTCCCACCACAGACGTAAGGCTCACTGGTCTATAATTACCCTGACTATCCCTGCTACGGTTTTTGAAAAAGGGGACAACATTCTCCTCCCTCCAATCCTCCGGTACCATTCCCGTGGACAACGAGGACATAAAGACCCTAGCCAGAGGCTCAGCAATCTCTTCCCTCACCTCGTGGAGCAGCCTGGGGAATATTCCATCAGGCCCCAGTGACTTATCCATCCTAATGTATTTTCACAACTCCAACACCTTCTCTCCCTTAATATCAACATGCTCCAGAACATCTACCTCACGCATATTGTCCTCACCATCATCAAGTTCCCTCTCATTGGTGAATACCAAAGAGCAGTATTCATTGAGGACCTCACTCACTTCCACAGCCTCCAGGCACATCTTCCCACCTTTATCTCTAATCGATCCTACCTTCACTTCTGTCATCCTTTTTTTCTTCATGTAATTGAAGAATGCCTTGCGGTTTTCCTTTACCCTACTCACCAAGGCCTTCTTGCTCTTCTCAGCCCCTTCTTAAGCTCCTTTCTTGCTTCCCTATATTCCTCAATAGACCCATCTGATCCTTGCTTCCTAAACATCATGTATGCTGCCTTCTTCCACCTGACTATATTTTCCACCTCACTTGTCACCCATGGTTCCTTCACCCTACCATTCTTTATCTTCCTCACTGGGACAAATTTATCCCTAACGTCCTGCAAGAGATCTCTAAACATCCACCACATGTCCGTTCTACATTTCCCTGCAAAAACATCATCCCAATTCACACCCGCAAGTTCTAGCCTTATAGCCTCATAATTTGCCCTTTCCCAATTAAAAATTTTCCTGTCCTGTCTGATTCTATCCTTTTCCATGATAATGCTAAAGGCCAGGGAGTGATGGTCACTGTCCCCCAGATGCTCACCCACTGAGAGATTTGTGACCTGACCCGGTTCATTACCTAGTTACTAGATCTAGTATGGCATTCCCCCTAGTCGGCCTGTCAACATACTGTGAAAGGAATTTGTCCTGGACACACTTAACAAACTCTGCCCCATCTAAACCCTTGGAACTAATCTGGTGCCAATCAATATTAGGGAAGTTAAAGTCACCCATGATAACAACCCTGTTATTTTTGCACCTTTCCAAAATCTGCCTCCCAATCTGCTCCTCTGTATCTCTGCTGCTACCAGGGGACCTATTGAATACCCCCAATAGAGTAACTGCTCCCTTCCTGTTCCTGACTTCCACCCAGGCTGACTGAAAAGAGGATCCTGCTGCAATACCCACTCTTTCTGTAGCTGTAATAGTATCCCAGACCAGTAAGGCCACCCCTCCTCCCCTTTTCCCCCCTCTTTATCCCTTTTAAAGCACTGAAATCCAGGAATATTGAGAATCCATTCCTGCCCTGGTGCCAGCCAAGTCTCTGTAATGGCCACTCTATCATAATTCCATGTATGTATCCAAGCTCTCAGTTCATCACCTTTGTTCCTGATGCTTCTTGCATTGAGGTACACACATTTCAGCCCTTCTGCCTTACTGTCTTTACACCCTTTATTCTGCTTATCTTTCCTCAAAGCCTCTCTATATGTTAGATCTGGCTTTACTCCATGCACTTCTTTCACTGCTCTATCGCTCCAGGTCCCATCCCCCTTGCAAATTAGTTTAAACCCTCCCGAACCATGCTAGCAAACCTACCTGCAAGGATATTTCTCCCCCTCGAGTTCAGGTGCAACCCATCCAATCTGTACAGGTCTCACCTTCCCCAGAAGAGATCCCAATGATCCAAAAATCTAAAACCCTGCTCCCTGCACCAACTCCTCAGCCATGCATTCAGCTGCCATCTCCTCCAATTCTGACCATCACTGTCACGTAGCACTGGCAGCAATAATACAATTAAATTCTCAGGCATGTTGATATCAAGGAGGAGCTGTGGCTTTTGAAGAACTGTAGCATGAATAAGTGCCCAGAACCTGATGGGATCTATACCATTTATTGAAAAAGGCAGGAGAGGAAATTGCTGAGGCTTGACGAAGATCGTTGTATTCTCTTTAGCTACAGACGAGTCCCAGAGAACTAGAGTCCACCAAAGAGAAACAAACCGGGAAATTATAGGCTGGTGAACCTTACATCAGTGGTAGGTAAGTTACTGGAGAAGATTATTAGAGAGAGGATTCACATTTGGAATATTATGGACTTATTAGTGATAGTCACCATGGTCTGTGACCAGTAGGGTTCTTAAAGGACAAGTACAGGGATCACTGCGTTTTGTGTATGTATATAAATTATTTGCATGAAGATCTAGGTGGACTATCTAGTAAGTTTGCAGATAGCACAAAAATTGGCAGAATTATGGGTAGTGAGGTAGGTTATCAAGGATTCAGAAGAAATTAGAGCTGTTGGAAATCTGGGCAGTGAAGTGGCACATGGAGACGAAATGTAAAGTGTTGCCTTTAAAAAAGGGACAACTTCATCCATGTGCTTGTTCAGGGATGCAGGGGATTGAAGCAGTAAAACACCTACAAGCTGATATGCAACTATACAAAGGTTTATGTGCTGGACCCTTTCTTCATTCAATGACAACTTGAGGTTGGATGTAACTATCAACTCTGGTGCATACAGAAAAATATACTAGGAGTTCAACAAGGAGCCTGTTATTGAATTAAGCAATAACAGGTCTTAATTGAAGTTCAGCAGATGAAAATATGAGGGAATTTATTTTGTCACTTCAGCAGCTATCATGAGTAATGAATACACAGTGGTAGAGCAGCTTTCAATGGAGTTAAATCTTCCACTGATGGTTGTTGTATTCATTCTGTAAGTATTTTTAGTGTGAATAAATGAGCAGAGACCAAAAGACATAAAGGCTTCATATTGGTGCAGTCAAAACCAGCCTGACGTTAATTTGTCCTTCTGGAATGCTTAACTTTTATTGTCAATTCTTTAGATATACGCTTTTGAGTTACCATGAAAATAAATATCATAGATAATTATGGTGTGCCAAACTTCTCTCTCTGGCAAGACTTATTTGAAAGTACAATTCTCTCTTATTCAGAATAATGTGAGTTCAAGTTTTACTACAATATCTTGAAAATAAAACTAGGCTGTTGCTTTAATGCAGCATTAAGGGCATGCTTCATTGTCAGAGGCACTGTCTTTTAGGTGAGATGTTAAACCAAGACCCCCATCTGCTCTTATGTCACACATTTTCAAAGAATAACAGGGCATTTATCCCTGGTGCTCTGGCTAATATTTATCTACCAATCAGTATATCTGAAAATATTATTCAGATTGCTATTTGTTTTGCACTTAAAAAGTACTTCATTAGTTAGTAGGCTTTTTTGGATAAGCTAAGAATATGAAAGAAGCTACTTATATGCAAACTTATCTTTCTTTATTATTTGATGACATTAGTGGGATTCATACATGTTAAAATTTAATGTTAAAAACAGAAACCAAATTAGTCAAAGCAAGAATAAGCATCTCTATGTTTTAAGGGCTGGCAAAGATTTGATTGGCTAAATGGTTATCGTTTATGGCCTAAGGAAGTACAAGAAGCTATTTCATTGGTTCATTGCTGAGACTGATGGTGGGGAAGCTGCGTGGTCTTGGTCATTGCGCGGACCAAGCCGTTGTGCTATGGCATCACCTGTTACAACCATCCAGGGGAGGAGGTGCCAGGGAGGGTGAGGGAGCAAACAAAGGTGCGGCTGGCACACTGAAATCCAGGGTGGATTGGTGTCTGGCCCTGAAAGTCCAGCTTTATCAGGGACTTGTGCTAATATTATTTTGTAAATGTATGTGCTATCATAATATTATGTGCTGCGTATGAAAATGTGTATTTGGCCCCTGTTTTGTTCAGCTGTATAAATGTTGAATGACAATTAAGCCTGAACTTGAATTTATTTTAACTTCTTCTTGGTTTTGTTTATCATTGTTGACCTTCCTAAACATTGTAGGATTAAAAGGAATAATAACATTGTTTCAGATTGCATTAATTCCTGATTCCTGACGAAGGGTCTCGGCCTGAAACGTCGACTGCGCCTCTTCCTATAGATGCTGCTTGGCCTGCTGCGTTCACCAGCAACTTTGATGTGTGTTGCTTGAATTTCCAGCATCTGCAGAATTCCTGTTGTTTGCATTAATTCCCCTTGCAGAATTAGAAAATACAGATGACATGGCACAGAATGCAGTCAAAATTTTTACTTCAAACTTGGCATCACCTCCTCTGCATGAAGCCATGTTGTGCACATCCACACTACGCCGGATAATTTTGAAAACGCCGGTTTCAAGTAAAAACGACAGGCATCCACACTAAGTGTTTTTCAAAATATCTCTGTCCACATTAGACGGATATTTGGGCAAATCTCCTCCTACTGGGCATGCGCAGGACACACAGAAAACAAGCAAAGAGGAAACGGTGTATTTGGTGCGCGTTTGCCCAGTTACAGAGTAGAAAAACTTAAAAGGAACTGCTCTTGGCTCTCGTGCAGGAGGACTTAAAACTAAAAAAACAAATACTGGAGTGTATGAAGGCAACCGACAGGGAGTTCACGAATAGTATGACCCGGCTGATGACGAACATTGAAAAACTGGCTAACTCCGTTGCATTAATAAAGCACCTTGTTAAATGTATAAAACATGTCTGCATCAGTGTTATTTTGTATTTTCATACAATGTTACATTAGCCTGTTACACATCTATTGTCAGAGAAGTACTTGCATAAATAGGTAAACCACCTTGGTTCTTGATCCTCCAAAATACTCCGCATGGAATTTAAACTGGAGGTGGCGGAGGGTGCTTTCTGTCCTTACTTACCTTCATACAAGCAAGGACAGAAAACAGGGCAAAGTGAGTATACTTATTTATTCAGTAAGCTATGGGTCAAAGTATTTGGTGAGCACATTTCTAATTTATCTGGCTTCAGTCTCATTGCCCTCTGTTCTGAAATTGTTAGGTTCTGCGAAGTGCAGAATCAAATATCACTGTGATGATTGTACGCTCTAGTATCAATTGTTTGGCGACAATAAAGTAGTAATAAGAAGAAGAAGAAGAAGAAGAAGAAGAAGAAGAAAACAATGAAATATCGGGCTGCCGCCATCTATTGCGACACGTCATGACAGCGGTTTTAAAAAGCTCCAGTTATCCCATACACACTGCAACGGATATTAGGCGTTTTCAGATTTATTCACTCTGGAGACCGTTTCTGAAAATCTCCGTTTTCGGGGGATGAAAACGCCGTTTTAGTGTGGACAGAGGGTCAAAACGAAGAGAAAAAGCTTTGTTTTCAAAATTATCCGGCGTAGTGAGAACGTAGCCTGAATGTGCATTCACAATGTTCCATTTTGTGAGGGCTGCCCCATGGAGTGATAATGAAGTGCAAACTGGCTATCCTCTCTCAAGGTGACACCATTCACCATCCCCCCAGCGCTGCTGCTCCTCTAGTCCACATCCTGCTGTCACATACCCAACCAGGCTGCTGTTGCTTAGCAAGAAGGAGCAAACTGATACTGGATCATCGCTGTTCACAGTTGCTTAAACTAATCCTCCAAAGCCATTGCATCTCAGACACCCTCCACCATCCTTGCTGCAACCATTGAGGGAGCAGTGGGATCTGTCCTATTACGGAGACATTAGGTAATGTTTGTTTCTGCTGATACCAATACATCTTGAAGGCCTAAAGAAAATGCCACTAAAATTCCAATGGCAGTGATAATATATGGCAAAAGGGAACAGCTGAGAATAATTTTAGCCTCTATGATAGTAACCCACAAGACACGTACTTGTCTTACAAGAGTAGTCTTCATTCTTTCCCCAAGTTACTCTCCTTCGAGTCATTGCGAGTTACTTTATAAAGAGCAGTTATCTTCCTTTGACTAAACTTGGCATCATGTGCTCAACCTGCCTTCTTTGTACATTTCCACTACATCCAAGGAAATAAAATTGTACTTGCTTGGTTCATGCAGTAAATTAACAGCAAATCATTATTCACTTTATGCAACTAGAACAATGGATTCAAAAATTTCAATATCTACCTAATTTTGTACTTCATGAATATGCATATAGCATATTGATGGATATGCCTAATCTATTAAATTTAACATTATTTTGAAGCCTTTGCAAATTACTAAAAATTTCTAACTTGTGAATTAGATTATCCTCTTTAGAATAAGTTTTAAGTTGATACCTTTATTATAGTCTAAAATATCACCACAGTGGCCATATTCTTGACATTTTTCTATGTCTCATTGACCTTGTAATTTAACTTTACAAAAACAGTTATTTGAATGTTACCTGAATACTTTCAGCATTTGTCTACTAACAGAGGCAGCAGTAATTTCTAGCTGAATATCTTATGTGAAATTATATCAAAGGGAATGGCTCTGGGCTTGCACAAAATGTATCAGCCTCACACTTGCTAATGAAGTTATCCAGAGACAGAAATTCTGTGAAAAAGCATCCCAAACCATTCAGCAAGCCATGAATGGTGATAACAATTAGAAGTAACCTGGTCATATAAATGCATCAAAACAAGCTCTGCTCACATTCAGCTGAGAAAATATTTGGCTAATGCCAAAACACTGTCCTAGCATTTTATCTGTCAAAGCTGTCAAGTTCTATGAATACTTCTCAATATTGTTGACATGCACAGAATCATAGAATAGTTACAGCAAGAAGGAAAACAATACAGCCCAATAACTCTGTTCCAGTTCAATGTAAAATCAGTCCAGCCGTTCCCATTCCCCCATCTTCTCATAGTCCTAGTTCCTTCTTGAATATAGCAATTAAGTCTGCCTTTGCTTCTGCCACTGGTATTGCGTTCCTAGCTCTAACCATTCACAGTTTAAATAAAAATAATTATCCTTATGACACCTATGGCTTTTGGCCAATCATCCTCATTTTATATCCCAAACAAGAGAAAATCTGCAGATGCAGCAAATCCAAACAACACACACAACATGCTGGAGGAACTCAGCAGGGCAGGCAGCATCTGTGGAAAAGAGTATAGTCAAATGTTTTGGGCCGAGACCCTTCATCAGGACTGGAGAAAAAAAGATGAGGACTCAGAGTTAGAAGTGGAGGAATGGGAGGAAAAAACACAAGGTGATAGGTGAAACTGGGAGGGAGGAGGGGTGAAGTAAAGAGCTGGAAAGTTGATTGGTGAAAGAGATACAGGGCAGGAGAAGGGGAAATCTGATACAACAGAAGGCCATGGAAGAAAGAAAAGGGGGAGGAGCGCCAGAGGGAGGTGATGGGCAGGTAAGGAGCTAAGGTGAGAGAGGGAAAAGGAAATGGGGAATGGTGAAGTCGGTGGGGCATTACCAGAAGTTCAAGAAATCGATGTTCATGCCATCAGGTTGGGGGCTCCTCAGATGCAATACAAGGTGCTGCTCTTCCAACCTGAGTGTGGCCTCATCGCAACAGCAGAGGAAGCCATGGACTGACATGTCAGAGTGGGAATGGGAAGTGGAATTAAAATGGGTGGCCTCTGGGAGATCCCACTTTTTCTAGTGGATGGAGCGAAGGTGCTCTGCAAAGTGGTCTCCTAAGCTACTCAGGTCTCACCGATATACAGGGTGTCACATTAGGAGCACCAGATACAGAAGATGACCCCAAAAGACTCGCCGCCAACGTATCACCTCACCTGGAAGGACTGTTTGGGGCCCTGAATGGAAATGAGATATATCCCTTGGTTTTTGACCCTCCCTCTCAGGTCTCATTCAGCTTCATCTTTCAGAGGATCACTCCAGCTTCTCCATTGTATTCAATTAAGTCTCATATTCTCAGAATCATGTCAGTAAATACCTTGCATTCCTTATATAAATATTTCACTCCTTCCAAGAATAAAATGATCGGTTAAACACATTGTAAGTAATTAGAAATATCAAAGCAAACAAGTGACTTTCAAGATTCAAGATTCAAGATTGGTTAATGTCATTTCCAGTACACAAGTGTAAAGGAGAATAGAATAATTGTTACTCCAGATCTAATGCAGCTCAAAAAAACACAACAGAATAAAAAAATAAAAACAATATATCAATGCATAAGGTATATAAATACATAATATACATGGGTAGTTTGTATGTTCATAAAGTAATGCTAGATACAGCAGTGTCTGTATATAAGGTAACTGACAGCAAATGATAAAATAGTGATGGTGTGGGGTATGGAGGGCTGGGTTAGTGGGTGGAGATGTTGTTCAGCTTTAGAGCTTGGGGAAAGTAACAGTTTTTGAGTCTGGCGATCCTGGCATGGATGCTACGTATCCTCCTCCCTGAAAGGAGTGGGACAAGCAGTCCATGAGCAGCATGGATGAGGTCCTTCATGATGTTACTGGCCTTTCTCTGGCACCTTTCTGTATATACTGTATATATGTATATCCTTGATGGCAGGTAGGCTGGTGCCAGTGATGCGTTGGGCATTTGTGACTACCTGCTGCAGAGCCTTCCTGTTCACCGCAGTGCAGGTTTCATACCACGCAGTGATGCAGCACATTAAGATGCTCTCTTCTGCATATCTGTAGAAAGATGTGAGTATGGATGTGCATAGTCTAGCTCTCTTCAGGTTTCTCAGATAGCGGTGGCATGAGTAATCTTGATTGTGTAGGACCATGAGAGTTTGTATGAGATGTAATGTGCACTGCCAGAAATTTGAAACTGCTCGCAGTTTCCACTGCAGTGCTGCTGATGTATAGTGGGGTGTGAGTGGTGTAAGCTCTCCTGAAGTAGGCAACTGTCACCTATATTTTGGTAGCACTGAGGAAGGTTATTTGCCTGGCACCATGCCTCGAGCTCTTCCACATCCCCCTTAGGCCATCTCATTGTTGTTGGTGATAAGCCCCACCGCTGTCGTGTCATTAGCGAACTTGACAATGTAATTGCCATGGCAGAGTGTACAGCAATGGGCTCAGCACACCACCATTGGGGGCACCTGTGTTGAGGATGATGGGGAAGGAGGAGCGATTGTGCGTCCTGACTGCCTGAGGTCTGCTCATTGGGAATTTCACACCCCATTGCACAGTGGTGTACCTAAACTGCGGAGTAGGAGTTTGTTCACCAGAGTCTGTGGGACAGTAGTGTTGAATGCTGAACTGAAATCCAAAAACAGCATTCTGACATAAGAGCCCTTTTTATTAGGTGTGTCAGGGCCATGACATGTGCTAAGCTATCTGTTGTAGAGCAATTCTGTCGGAAAGCATATTGGTGAATATCTAATGTGGCAGAAATGGTGTTTTTGATATATGACATTACCAGCATTTCAAAGCACTTCATGATGATTAGCGTCAGTGCCACTGGGTGGTAGAAATTTATTTCAAGGCATAGAGTTCTTTGGTACAGGGATAACGGAGGTTGAATAGAAGCAAGTGAAGATGGCTGCCTGGATGAGTGAAGTATTGAAGATGTCCATGAAGAAATCAATGAGCTGGTGTGAATATTCCCTGGGAAGTCCACTTGGTCGGTTGTCTGGCCCCCTCACTTTACATTGAATCTCCGCAGAGTCCTTCTCACATCTGCCACTGTGTAGTTATTTTTTCTTTCTTTCTCTTTCACATCCAGTGTTGGTCTTTTATTTTTCTTTTTACTCTTGTTTTTCTTTAAGTTGCGTTCTTTTGGGGCTCTTGCTTTGTGGCTATCTGTGAGCAAGCAAATCTCAAGGTTGTATAATTTATACACTCTTCGATAGTAAATGTATTTGAATCTTGAAACTTGGATCTAGACAGTGGCTTCTCACATGGGAGGGGGGTAGCTTTGGTGGCTGGTGTTGTGTTGTATGTCTCAAAGCATGCATAGAAGTTGTTTGGAGTGTCAGGGAGGGAGGTATCACTGGTACAGTTGACACTGTTTTTCCTTGTGTCATCAATAGTGCCTTTGATGCCCGGCCACATGAGGCAAGGTTTGCTATTGGACAGTTGTTCATGAATTTTTTTTGTGTGCATGTGGTGTTTGCCCTCTTGTTTCCATGGGTGAGGTTTTCTTGGCTGCTCTGAGAGGTGTTCTATCTCCAGACTTGAAAGCAGCATCATGGGATTTTAGTAGAGAGCGCCATTCTGCGCTCAGCCAGGGCTTCTGGTTAGATGTTCTTTCCTGAGGTACCAACATCATCTACACATTTATTGATGTAGCCAGTGAAAGATGAGGCATATTCCTCAATGTCTGTGTCTTCACTGTATGTGGCAGCTTCATTGAACATCTGTTAGTTAGTCCATTCAAAGCAATCCTGAAGCATAGAGATTGCCTCATTAGGCCATACAGTGATGGTCATCTTGACAGGATTCTCCATTTTAACAGTCGGTATCTCCACATTATAGAGATGTTGTCAGAGAGGCCAAGATGAGGGTGTCTGATAGCTTTGTAAGTATCACATCTGTCTGTATAAACATAGTCCAATCTGTTTGTTCCCCTAGCGGCCATCAGATGTGTTGGTGGAATTAAGATAAAATGTCCTGCAAATTAACATGAATGAAGTGTTTTGCAACTAGGCAAAGACGGTCTGGATGTTTGTTTTGTAGAGAGCTGATGATATTGTAAAGCTCTCCCAGTGCATCCTTGCTATTGGCACTCCAGGGATGTAGACAGCAGTGATGAACACAACAGCAAACTCCTTGAGCAAGTTAATTTAATTGAAAGATGTTCAATTGCTGCAGAACAGTGACTGATAACTACAGCTGAGTTTGTGCATCAACCTTTCTTAATGTACACTCAGATACCAAGCGGACATTGGCCAGGACTTAAATCTATGTAACTTGTCACATCCTTACCTTACTGCAAACAACTGGTTCATTTTAAAATATGATCATAACACATGTTTAATGAAGGTTTAAACCCGTGAAGCTGAGGAGCCTGTGCAGGCTTACTCAAGCACACTTTTGCAGGCTGATTCCTGGGGTAAGTTCTGATGATCCAGGAAGCTCTTGCTCTGCCATTGGACTCCATATATAAAAGTCTGAATCCTCCTTGCATTTATAAATATTGGCAATTCTCAACAGGCTCTGACGTGATAAAAAGTGGCATTGGGATGTAACTTTGTATCCGGAGTTCAAGTGTACAGTTCAATTGGATTTTCCATGTGCTGACAATTACAAGAGTTGGCTTGGCTCTGCCCCAGCAATAATGCTCATAAAAATCACTCTTAAGTGATGGTTATGTAACCATTTCATGGGTTTAAGTCTTCATTAAACATGTGTTATGATCAGATTTTAAAATGAACCTTACCAAAATTATAATACTGAAAGATGGAATTGATGGGCTCATTGCCCATGGCAGAAAAACTGCTGCAATTCGGTAGCAATGAATTTCTAACTTTTCAAAATGCTCCGCCAGCAACCAAGGTTCCTGCTAGCATCATACATCATGGAAGATTGCCCACAATACAGTCGATGCAAGTTCCAATATTACTTCTTTTTGTAAGCAGCAAATCAATATGTTTTCATAAATCAAAAATTCACTATTGCCTCTAGTACACTAACTCCAGACTCAGTTCTGGTACATTTATAATTTACATTAATTCCTAATCATTAAACCTTGCTCTCAGTGTATTAAAATAATAAGATGCTTTCTATTGAAATTAATGCTATCTCCTATGCAATTGTAATTAAGTTCCAAGTATAAAGAAATAAGTTTTTCAAAATAAAATGTATATCTAATAAACTGCCTTTCAGTAGAGCTGTGCTCTGCCATGGTCAACTGTATTTCATACGAATGGCGAGAACTGAATGTTAACTATCTATTTCTTCTCTATTACTAACAAATACTACTTGCAAGTTTATGCTTTGTCACTTTTACAGTTTTGTGTTACTTCATCACATTTAAACAGCACAAACACTTGAACAGGGCTGCAGAATTTGTTAGTACACTATCTAATACAGTGCAGGTTTTGAAAGACAGTGGAACAAATTTCCCTGAGATTTCATCAAGAAGCATGTCCATAACAGGGCAGTTTGAGAACGCCAAGGTATCTACAAACAGGCAATTTAACGGTTAATGAGCTGCAGGTGTAAAGGATACTGTAGGAAGGGATGGTTGTATTTTTATCAATATAAATTTTATTTAGAATAAAATATTTACAAGAATAAACTGTGCCACCTCTTTCCATTCTTACATTCATAGGCAATGTGTTAAGTAGTGTTTGATTACATTTCTTAAACCAACAGCTTTGTTGCCCCATGTGGCCCCCTGCACAGGTACACAACTGCAATAATTGATTTTTTAAAATTCAAGATAAACTTTATTCATTATAAAAATAATTTAGATGAATAAACTGCAATTCCTTTCCATTCTTGCATTCATGGACAATATTGCATGGAAAGTTGGTTGCAGGACCTTATTACTAGCTGCGCTATTCAAGCTGCTGTAGCTAACCACTCATTTTGGAGATAGGCTCTGCTTCCCTACACTGCAGAAGTTGCCGATATGAGTGAATTTGCATTAGAGGAAGGTCTGCCACAATCTTGTTTAGTCAATAACTTTCCCTTCATCTGCAATGCAGATGTTTACTGATAACTTTACATTGATTGTTTACAGTAAAAGTTCTTCAGATAATGAAATAATGTCTATCCACATTCAGCAGATCTGTATAGGCCTCTGCAGATGAGTCCTCTGCCCATAGTGGTAAGAAAAAATGTCAGAAAGTGATAGGGAAGACATACGCTATATTTGTCTTCATCAGCTGGAATATTGCATATAAAATTCAGGAAATTGTGTTGGAACAATACAAAACTTTGGTCAGGCCACATCTGGGGTATTATGTGAAGTTCTAGCCTATGCATTACTGGAAGGTGGTGGGGGCACGGGAGAAGATGCAAACGAGATTTACAATGATGTCGTTTAGTTTAGAGAATATTAGCTATAAAAAGAGGTAAGATAAACTTTCATTATTTCTTTTGGAGTAGCAGTGTGATAAGAGACCTAGGCGAGGATGGTTGGACCCAAGTGCTGGAGCATCCGAGGCTGGAATCGAGGCATGATGCAAGACTAAAACAAGAACAAAATACTAATCTAGACACTAGATGATAATCCAAGTAGAACTGATGATTGAGAACTGAATCTCCGTTCAGGTGCTCCTTAAAAATTCAACCCCAGCACCCAAACATGGGTGCCAATTAGCGAGATTTAAAGTGGCTGTGCCAGCTACCATACTCCCGAGAGTTCGAGCGTCTGAGCCCTGGAAGCTAGGGTTGCTGGGAGCATATCGTAACAACCAGAGGCTGAGCAGAGATCTGACCAAAATGTATAAAATTATGAAGGGCACCAGAGAGATTAAGAAAGGCATATAGAGGATAAACAGGTAGTCCTTTTTTTTTACAAGGATGGAAATGTCAAATACTGGAGGGTATAAGTTTAAATGGGGATGAGGAGTAATATTTAAAGGCGATTTATGTTACGTGCTGCCAGCAGAGCTGGTGGAAGCTGATACAACAGCAGTGTTCAAGAGGTAATTAGACAGATTAAATGTACAGGCAGAAAATTGAGGCATATATATACACACACGTAGATGTGAACGTTAACATAACATCATGGTCGGCACAGATACTGTGTGCCAAAGATCCTGATTCTGTGCCGTACTGTTCTATGTTTTAATGTGTTATGACTCAATAGAAACATAATGACAGAAGAAATGAATCAGTGCAAATGTCTATCAATATCTGCCTTATATACGTTCAGTCATCGCACCTCACTGTTATCAGCAATAGAGGCTTCTAAAGAGGCATCACCCTTTACAACAATAAGGTCATCCCAATCTCCACTTTAAAAGCATGACCCTCTTACTAAGGAACTATTCTTCTAGTTCTAGATATTCTTGCTAGAGGAAATATCCTTTCAGCATCCAATGTATTCATCCCACCCGTTCTGATTTACTTGGTAATAACATCACCAGTCTTTCTTGTGAGGTCGAATGTGTATTGTCTCAACCTGTTCAACGTTTCTTCATACATCAACCCGCTCATTCTAGGAAGCAAACATTTCATTCAAATTGAACACACAGGAAATACTCAGCAGTTGGGCTGTACCTATGAGAAGAAAAGTAGAGTTAACTTTTCAGGTCAGAATTGGGAAGGAGGGAAAAGAATGTATGTAAGCTGCGGGGAGGGTGAGCGAAGCAGTTGTCTCTGATGGTATGAAACAGAGTAACAATAGAGATCAACTGTCAGCAAGGTTTTCTGGTCAATGAGTGAATTGAAGCAGTTAGAGATAAAGAAAATAAGCAAATGTTTGTAGGAGTTGCAAAATGCAGAGCAGGAAATCATGCTCTGCTGATCAGACTGGGCATATCCTCAATTTCCATGAAAGACTTGGGAGATCATGGTATAACTTTATAAAACACTGGTTAGGCCACACTAGAATACTGTGTACAGTTTAGAGGGCCACACTACAGAAAAGTATGATGCACTGGAGAGGATGCAGAACAGATTCACTGGATGTTGCCTGGGATGGAACCTTTCTTTTATGAGAGAGACTGGATAAGTTGTTTTTCCACAAATCAAGGGTTTGATAAATGCCAACATTCGACATCTGTTGACATAATTTGGGTTGAGTTTGGCATCAAGAAAAAAGTGCTGAAATGTGCAAAATTCTCACTCAGAAATGAGCAGATGATGTGCCACAACGGTACCCAGGAATGCATGCGAGATTGCTTCCCTCCTTGTGGCTGTAGTTTTCAACCACACACTGCCTCTTTTTTATGCTGTGCCTATGGTCTTTTATTTCCCTGTATGACAAGTGAGCTGAATAATGGAGAATACGCAAACTGAAAAAGCAAGTTTAATATAATTTGTCTTCACGTCGCCTCAAGAGAGAAAAAAAATTAGTCGAGTCTTGAAAGTATATCAGGTTATGTGTGGTACAAAGTCAGGGTCTATTGAAAAAACCATTTCTTCTTCAACTGGTGAACTGAAAATATTTGAACTAAATGAATTTGTTTTCAATTTGGTGATTGCATTTCCAACATGCAATCCATCCACCACTTTGCTCATATCTTGGAAGTTTTCATTTATCAGTTATGTACAACTTTCACTGATAACCAAAGTTGCTTTCAATTTACTGCATCTGAACAACCGCATATCTGATATAGTCTGTGTCACAGAAAGAAGCACAATATGTTATCATTTATTTAACAGATATTGTTGTCACAAATGATAGGAATATATCAATCAGAAACAGAAAATGTACCATTTTAATTACTATGTTTTTTTCTATGTTGTAAGATATTTCTAGAACTGAAATGATTTTCCTATAAAGTGTTAATATGGAAATTTCCCAATGCTATCCAAATTACTTCAATTTTTATCTAACAGTTCAATAAATCTTGTTGCTCACTCTCTTATTTTTGATAAACCCAAGGATATATAGATTCCTTTTAAATTAACGTGATTGCTCTAAAATCAGCAAAGTGCAGGGAAGGCAAATCCCACTTGCATTCCAATTCAAAATTGATGGAACATACCTCTGAGCTATTGAAGATGTTAGTCACAACATATTGCCTTCAAACTGAAAGAAAACAAGTTTACAAGTGAAATTTCCAAGCAACAAAATGTATTTGTTTCATTACAAAACAAAATGTCTTTTGCTTTTGTTGATCTGTTGGTTTCAAAGAAGCCTGCTAAAGAGTACTGCTACGGGCTTCTGTGGAACCCTCAGAAAGTTTGTTAAACCTTTCGACATGAACTTTCTCCAATTTCTAGCAGATGTATAGAATATGCTTTTACAACTTTGTGTCCTCTCATTATATAAATGAAATTTATTGCAAAAGCTTGTATATGTGATCTAATGTAAAACTGCTTTACTTTCAAATTAGACCTGTCAAGACTGGATTTTATGATTGTGTATCATCTTCCTTCCATGGTAGCTGTTGCTTGAGTAAATAAAATGGAATTGCCAAAAGTTATGGATGTAGAAATTAAGAGTACTTGACGAGCCTGGGAGTTCTTGACATATTTGATGTGGGAAGGATATGGTAGTTATTTCCATCTTGTGCAAGAATGTTTCACTGGGGGTTGGAGTGTTAAAAATACATGTCCCTGCCCCTTTCCCCCCTTTAATCCAGAGGTCTAAATCTAAGATTGCAAATCTTATTTTTAATCCAGAGGTTTTTGTGTATTGACACACTCTTCCACAAAGGGCAGTGGAAGCATACTCTGAATATTTTGAAGATAGGGGAAGATAAGTGTGGAAAGCTAGTGTGCAAAGTTAGCATGGACAAATGGGAATGTGGAATTGAGGTTAAAATCAAGTTTTCAGGATCTTGTTAAATACCGGAGCAGGTTTGAGAGGAATACTGTTTTCTCCTAATATCCTCAGAATAACCTAATTAACATTCTCCAATATATTAACTGCTCATTAGTACTGCATTTGTAACTGTGAAAATTGCCTGATTTTTTTTTGTTTAACTAACAAGAGTTATTGCAAACATGATGACTTGGAAGATGAGGACTTTAAACCATCTTCAGAAGTATGATAGGATGCAAATACAGTGCCAGATAAATACTGGATCTGGTTATAAGGTTAAATAAAGCTTCAAACAAATCTATTGAAAAGAAATTGTGACAACCATTTTAGTTTAACGTAAAAATGCTGAAAACAAATCTAGGCTAGGAAATTGGTTTAATTAATGTTAAAGATCATTTACAGGAAATTCACTGATAGATTTTGACATGCACTCACCAGAATACAACAAAAGCTTTACAGATGAATGTTAGCTAAAGGTCATTCTTGTAGTTATTTCTATCATCAAGACAATGTAGCTGCTCCATAATTTATTCCCAGTATTTTACAATTTTAGGACATGTTTTAATTAAATTTGAGTAGTTTGTCCACTTTTGTGACAAGAAAGAAAATATATTCCATATAACATAATTTAGTTTTCTGCCAATCTGTGCATTGGAACTAAACTTGAAAGCTTTTTGTTTTGTTTTTTCAGTCCACATTTCCTAACTTGAGTCCCTTTTCCAAGTTCAAATGTAAAAGATGGAAATAATATTGGCAAATCCAGAGAGTCTGGTGAAATACAGTTTAAAACAATCAGAATCATTTAAGTAACCTGTCAGTGATGTTAGCAATCCCTGGGGCCAAAGTTAATCTCTCCTAAATTTATTTACTGGGTACTTAGGTGCCTGATGAGACTGAACCATGAGTAACAGACGGCAGTTGCCGATGTATGGGTTATGCTTGGTAATAGAGGATAGAGCCGAGCCACAGATGTGATCAAACATTTGTCTACCTTTTCTGATGACTCATCTCAAAGACGATCACTTGTAAAAGTTTTTAACAGACAACTTTGTTATCTAACATGTGGCGTTGATTCCACGTGTCTTGATGGTTTTCCTGAGGATGTCTTCAAAGTATATTTTTCAAGTTTTTGTACTGCATTGGTGAGTTCAGTGTACACATTTCTGACTGCTCTATATGCTCTGAGCCCTTTGATAACCTTCTTCACTATTCACAACTCCACAATTTTTAGTATGTCTGCAAATATACTAATTAATCCTCTTACATTACCTTTAAAATCATTTATATATATCACAAACAAGAGAAGTGTTAGCACTGATCCTTGCTGAACAGGCACTGGTCACCACTCCACCATTATTCTATTCTCTAGCCAAGCCAATTTTGAATCCAGTCTATGAAGACTCCATGGATCCTTCTGATATTATAGTTACTGGACACCTAGTAAGATAGTCTTCCAAAGGCAAGCTGACACAATGGACCGGGGCGTAGCTACGGAAAATAGCACCTATGGCAAGCACTGAAATTGCACCCCTGTCCAAACATCTGACGCCCATCCTCTAGATAACTCTGCCATAATATCATCTCAAAAATACAAGTCAAGCTCGTTAATCTTTTAATTAACAAATTATGGCACTACATGAAAATTATAACTGCACCTTCCTTGCTTTCACTGATGCAAATTGGTCTATGATGTGATCAAAGTCAGTTTTTTCAGTTTCTTCTCTTTCTACACTCAGCAGAGCAAGATCACAGAGTCTGCCTTGACCCATGGAGGCTCTCAAATACACAAGTATTAGTTTTAACTTGCCGAATGATCTCTCACAGCTGGCGATGGAAACTGCGATGGTTCGCATTATCTGAATAGCAATGTGGAGATTGGGGTAGACGCTCTCATCTCCATACTGAACAATAAATTCAAAAAGCTCTTCAGGTCTTGATATTTTCATGTTGACCTGCCTTGATAGCAACATTCTGCAATCCAAAATTTCTTCATATAGCTGCTGTTCATCAACATCAGAGCTGTACAATTCGTCCAAATTTTCACACTTCTTCTTTAGGTTGTTCATCGACTTTACTTCTAACTTCAACCTAGCCCTCAAGTTCACTTGGTCTATCTCGGACACTTCTCTCCCCTTTCTCGATCTCTCGGTCTCCATCTCTGGAGACAGACTGTCCACTGACATCTTCTACAAGCCCACTGACTCTCATAACTACCTCAACTATACCTCTTCCCACCCCGCCACATGCAAAAATGCCATTCCCTATTCCCAGTTCCTCCGTCTCTGCCGCATCTGCTCCAAGGATGAGGTTTTCCGTTCCAGGACATCTCAAATGTCCTCTTTCTTTAAGGATCGTGGTTTCCCTTCTGCTGTCATCAATGATGCCCTCACCCGCATCGCCTCCATTTCCCGCACTTCGGCTCTCACCCCATCCTCCCGCCACCACAACAGGGACGGAGTTCCCCTTGTCCTCGCCTACCACCCCACCAGCCTCCGGATCCAGCACATTATCCTCCGCAACTTCCGCCACCTTCAACAGGACCCCACTACTAAGCACATCTTTCCCTCTCCACCCCTCTCCGCGTTCCGCAGGGATCGGTCCCTCCGCGACTCCCTGGTCCACACATCCCTCGCCACGGATCTCCCACCTGGCACTTATCCCTGTAAGCGCAAGTGCTACACCTGTCCCTACACCTCCTCTCTTCCCACCATTCAGGACCCCAAACAGTCCTTCCAAGTGAGGCAACACTTCACTTGTGAGTCTGTTGGGGTCATTTATTGCATCCAGTGCTCCCGGTGCGGCCTCCTCTACATCGGTGAAACCCAATGCAGATTGGGGGACCGCTTCGTCGAGCACCTTTGCTCCGTCTGCCACAACAGACAGGATCTCCCGGTAGCCACCCACTTCAACTCTGCTTCCCACTCCCATTCAGATATGTCCATACATGGCTTCCTCTGCTGCCGTGATGAGGCTAAGCTCAGGCTGGAGGAGCAAAACCTCATATACCGTCTAGGTAGTCTCCAGCCCCTTGGTATGAATATAGAATTCTCTAACTTCTGGTAATTCCCTCCCCCATCCTTCCCCTATCCCTATGTCACTCTGTCCCCTCCCCCAGCTGCCTATCATCTCCCTCATGGTTCCGCCTCCTTCTACTACCCATTGTGTTTTCCCCTATTCTTTCTTCACCTTTTCTGCCTCTCACCTCCCTGCCTCCCTTCCCCCACCCCTTTATCTTTCCCCTTACTGGTTTTTCACCTGGAACCTACCAGCCTTCTCCTTCCCACCCTCCCCCAACCTTCTTTATAGGGCCTCTGCCCCTTCCCTCTACAGTCCTGATGAAGGGTTCCAGCCCGAAACGTCGACTGATCTTTTTCACGGATGCCACCCGACCTGCTGAGTTCCTCCAGCGGGTTGTTACTCTCAGCGCCGTAACACAGTCCCTCGACATCAGTGTCATGCAAACGAGTGAACCTTTCATCCATTTCTCTGTGAAGACGGTCGAGTGTTCCCTTCATGACTCTTTCCATTTCCTCCTTAGCTGTTAACCCAGCATTTCTCGAGTTCTCATCAGCCATTTGTTTCTTTCGTCTCTGACGTCTTTCAATATTCCATTCTTGACAGAGACCGACTCCTTCTTCGAGTGACTCACTGACCAACACTTCTCTTTCATCATAAAAATGATCTCAGAGGGCTTTCAAATCCAGGGCAGCATCGTGGAAGTTCATGCTAGGATCCTGCAGCCTCTTTTGAATACGGCCAATGTGAATGAGTACTTCGTTCCAAAATCCTAGCAAAATCAGAAAATTGTAACTCAACATGCGGTTGTACAGCTGCCTTACGTCACTTCTTGTTTCACTGGTCTCGTTTTCATTGTCTATCATGTCCTGGAGAACTTGAAGTATCTCCTCAAGGTACTTGTTGACGGCCTTCACTGCTTCTGTCCTTGCACTCCACCTTGTTTCAGACTCCGACTTAACAACCACAGGCACGACATTTTTGAGTTTTTCCCAGCGCTGTGTTGAACGAGAGAAAAACATGTAGAGAGCTTCGATGGTTCCAAAAAAACATGACCATCATTGTATCCCGCTTGGCTGCATGTACACCCACCAAGTGATGAACACCACTTCTGTGTCCAGCCATCACAGCAGCATTGTCAAAGCACTGTGATTGACAATCTTGTAGCTCCATTTCATCTTACTCTAGCTGTTTCAAGATGTCTTCAACCAAGCTCTCAGCATCCTTCTGGCTTATCTGGATAAAACCAAGGAAGGACTCTCTAAGACGGACTGTTTTCCTCTCAGAATCAACTTCCACATACCTCACTACTCTGACACCTGCTCACGGTGTACCTGATCAGGAGTTGAGTCGAACATGAGACCATAGTACTTGGCTTTACGAACGTTCTGGACACCCAGTGAAAGATAAGACCTGGATCCAGGATGACTTTCCAAATGAGCGAGGTGTTCTTTTATGACAGGGTTAAAGATGGCCAGTAGTTTCAGTAAGCCAATGAAATTTCCCACATTGGAGTCATCGTCTAGCTGGTGACTCCCTGCGTCCTCACAAAGCCAGGTTCTGAGTCGCAAGGAATTTTATGCGGTGAAAGATTCTTGTCAAGATATCACGCCACTTCTGCTTTTCCTTCTCAATCTGTGACTGAAATACCACATTAATAACTCCTCTGTTTCCAGCTAAATTTCTTTCCATTTCCTTCCACTGTGTGAAGCATTCCCAATGATTCTTGGCATTTTCATGACCACTAATCCTTTCAGGTGCTTTCCACTGGTTGAATCCACTTTCCTGCTCCAATGAGGATTGATGGTCTGACCAGGAATAGAGAAGACAACAGATACAAAATGCAGACTCTTTAGAAGGGGAATAGACCAGCCATGAGCGAGTCACTTCCTCACCTCGACCATTTCCCAATTTCCTCTTGAACCAAGTTTTGTTCATTGAACGGTTATTTATTGGTAGGAAAGGCCCCTCACTGTTCTGGAAATACTTCAAACCCAGCTTTATTATTTCTGTTCTCAACGCGTCAGGCAGAATTGCTTTTCCAGTATCCTTGTCGAACTTCAGAAGTCCAGTGTCATGCTGTTCAATCACCTCTGGTATGACAGTTCGAGGCTCTTTGACACCATCCAGTTCAGTAGGTTCAGTGTCGTCAGGTTCAATCTTGTCAGGTAAAATCTCATCAATAAACTCAACGTCACCACCACCACCATCGTCTTCCCCTCCTGTCATGTCCACGATTTCTGTGACAGCCTCACCCTTAATCTCGTCATACTCAGATTTATCATACTTGACTTCCTCCCCGGCTTGTGACGCATTTGTACTTGATCCACCTTCGGATTCTAACAAATGTGTAGCAGGTGCAGCCGACTCCATGGAACGTGTTGAACTACTTGTTCCTGGCTTTTCAAAGAAGGGCATGAAGAACTTGCTTGACTTCTTGGCTTCCTCCGCATCCAACTTTCGTTTCTTCCGTCCTTCAGCTCCACTTTCCTTCTTCTTTGTGAAGAAACGTTTCATGGTCTTCTTATACAATGCTCTGAAATAAGGCCATCCTAGTGCTTCTCACCCATGATAATCAAAGACAGATCATACATCTGAAGAAAATTATTTTCTCACTATCCGAGGATGGCCTGCCTGACTTTAATAGAAACTGCTCAGTGGTGCCCCCCTTCAAGTGGTGCCCAGGGCACATGCCATGCCTGCTATACCTGAGATACGCCACTGCAATGGACTCCGTGAAAAATCTGAGCATCCGCGTCTGCCGGCTGGAAGAGAGGGTCAACACAAGTGGACAAAGTGATCTACATTTTCCAGTTCCTCAGAGACATAGTTGATTAAATGGCCCCTTTCTGTGCTGTATTTTTACATGAACATACATATGTTTCCTCACACAGTTCTGGCCTTAAATTTAGAGCTCAATTCACATCAATTGCCACGTTCGTCAGTTAGTAAACTGCTGGATTACTCTGTGAGAGTACATATTGGAAAAACATTAGCTATCTGCGTTTTCTCACAGTGGATCTTTCTCTTGAATTATCATTTTATTTAGTTATGCATATTATCATTTATAAAATCTAGCTGACCACCCATGGAATCATTAAAATGTTGTCAACTATGTAATACTTACCTGACAGATGCAATGCTTATTTTAGTAAGTTTTTCCTATGAACCACAGGCATTATATTTCAGCTGCTGTACTTTTCCATGGTACATTGGTACTGAACTAAGCACAATTGATAATCATTAATCAGCAATTAGGAAAAAAATATCGTTTTAAAGAGAATCAGTGATTATAACTAATGGCAGCTTTTGCCACAAAGAAGTTTCTTTAAAGTATGACATGTTAATCTCACTTTTGAAAAGTTAACTGAAATAAAAATGTATTTGCACAATGCACATAGATATCTAAGATTATGTCAATCTCATATTTGGATTATAGTGTTTCTCTAATTTGGTTCTTTCCAATTAAATTTTGACCTGTGACAGTCAGATTGGATCATGGAATCATAATGCGCAGGAAGTGGCCATTTAGCCCATCAAGTCTATTCTAGCCTGTTGTAGGGCAGTGAAGTTAATCCCATTCTCTGACTTTCCCCTTAGCTCTATACATTATTTTCCCTCAGGTGTCAATCCAGCTTTCTTGAAAAGGCATAAATAACTCCAGTAAATGCAATGAGTTCCTGAGCACACACACCCTATCTGTAAAAGTAGGATTTCCTTACTTCACATCTCCTCAGGTTTATATCTTCCAGCCATCAAATAATCTACTTCTCCCTACCCTATCTAAACGAATGATTCTATCGAATTAGAACAGAAGGTCGCTTCCTCTCTAATGTACTGTGAACTTAGTCTGCCCTCTGTTGCTGAAAAAATTAAAGTTACAATGGATCTTTAGGTGCCGAATTAATAGGTTACATTCATCGGTATTTAATGAGCAACTTCGTGCATTGTGGTTAACCATAGACTTTCATTTAACTGCTTGACTGCTGCAGTAACTCTTTTAATTTTTTTTAAATTTTATCACTTCATTATATTTATAAAGTTTACCCTTATTTTGTAAAGTTATTTGTAAAGTTTGCCACAGGCAGTTGTGGGGGCCAAGTCTTTATGTATATTTAAAGCAAAGGCTGATACATTCTTGATTAGTCAGGGTGTGAGCGCTACAGGGAGAAGGCAGGAGACTGGGGCTGAGAGGGAAAATGGATCAGCCATGATGAAATGGTGGAGCAGATTCGATGAGCCAAATGGCCTAATTCTGCTCCTATATCTTATAGTCTTTTGTACTTATGGTCTTACCATATCAAGCATGCAGAAGTACTGAAAAAATTAACTTCAAGAAATTTGATGCCATTTTCAAAACTGACCATACTGATACACACTCACACAAGGACACGTCCCTGAAATTGAAGTCTAATAAATGTATGGAAATATTATCCATACCAAAAATGTTTAACAACTTCTTCAATATTTTCATAGAACGTGCCTCCGAAGACTTGCCATGAACACCATCCGATTAACAGAAACACTTTGGGTAGATTTCCATCTTCTACCTGGATGATACTCCAATAAAATAGATTATTTTCTTGTAACAGAATCCACTTGATTTTGAATGAATTAGTTGGGTCCTATATTGTTATCCACTCTGCCAGGTTATTCATCTGCCAGCCAAGAAAATAATCAACCTTTTTTACTAGTTATTGTGCTTATTTGTCAATTACAATTTTTACAAGCGTCACACAAAACACTTGGATTTGGATCCGAATTTGTTTATTTATCACATGTACATCAAAACATTCAGTGAAAGGTGTCATTTGCATTAACAACCAACACAACCTAAGGCAGTCCCCAAGTGTCACCACACCTTCTGATGTCAACACAGTACGCCCACCATGTTCACAGGACACACTACTAGGAACAACAGCAACAGAAAAACGGCAACAACAAAACAAACCCTTCACCTGCCTCCCACCCACCCAGTCTCCACTTCCAGCCTCCACTGGGCCCAAACTCTGTCCAAGCTCGGAAAGACTATAGAGTTCATAACTGGGTCTGAAGACAACTGCACTGGCTCTACCAAAGTCTGAGGTAATAGCAGCTTATCTAAGACAAGATGTCAGGCAGCATCAGCATTGGAGAAATAACAATAACTTATTTACAGAGCACTTTTCATGCAATCTAGTTCAAAGTGCTTTACAATGGGACAAATACAAACATACAATTAATAGACAAAGTGATGTTATTTAAAAAGCAAGGTTAAATAAATAGATTTTGAGCTGGCATTTGAAAATGACAATTGAGTCTGCATCCCTCATAGCTTTTAGGTATTGAATTCTACAGCTTTGGGGCATAGTTAAGAAAAGCTAACCTGCCACTTTTCTTTTGAGGGAGATTGTTTAAATTTAAGAGACCAGCAGAAGGAGGCCTGAGTGCTTGAGCAGTATTATAAAACAAAAGTGATTCTGTGATGTACTGCTGCCCCAAACCATTGAAAGCTTTAAAAACAAGTAAGTGAACTTTAAAATCATTTCTCTAAAATACAAGAAGCCAATGCAGAGCAGTTAGGATGCAAGTGATATGCTCCCTCATCCTGATCTTAGTTAAAAGTCTTGCAGAAGCATTCTGAACAAGTTGAAGTCTGCCATTAGATGGCTTTGGAAGGTGAGTAAAATGTGCATTACAGCAATCTAGTCTATTCGATATAAAGCTGTGAATTAGTTCTTCAGCATCATTGCATGACAGAAAGGAATGTATTTTCTTAAGTGTAAAAATGTTGCTCTGGTCACTATCTCTGTGTGGGAATTAAAATTCATACCTGAATCAAGAATGGCTTGTCACTTAAGATCTTACAAGGGGAGATAAGTTTCCAATTTTATCAAGAAGTTTATCTCTTTTGCCTTTGGGAACAGCTAAAAGTACTTCAGTTTTATCTTCATTTAGTTTTAGGAAATTGGTACTCATCCATTCATTTATTCCAACCATACCAGAAGCCTAAGAAGATAGGTTGTTATCACCATCAGGAGCAACCAGGATATTAAATTGTGTGTCATCTGCATAAAAGTGGAAATTGAGTTTATGCTCTCTAATTATGTCTCCTTAGGAGAAAATGTGTAAGGAGAAGAGTAGAGGACTAAGACAGCTTCCATAAACAACATCAAAAGGTACACCGTATTTCTTAGAAAAATGGTTTCCAAGACAGACAAAATATTTCTCTCTGAGATGCTTGAGCAAAAGCAATTAAGAGCGCTGCCGGAGAAGCCAATTCAGTTCTCAAGGTGATCTAGGAGAATGTTCTGGTCAATTGTGACATAGGCAGCATTTAGATCCAAGACCATTATAAATGAGACCATGTTGGCATTAATGCTGAGCCTAAGGTCAGCACTGATTTTGGTAAGGGCCATCTCCATGCTGTGGTTTGCTCTAAAACCTGACTGAAACCTTTCTAGAATATTGTTCTCATTCACAAAGTAGTCAAGTTGATTGAAAATGACTTTCTCTAGATTCTTGCCCCAAAAAAAGGAATATTTGATACAGACCTGTAGTTAGCTGGTACCTCATTATCAAGGTTTCGCTTTTTAAGTAGGATTTTGACAGCTTCAGATTTAAAGGTACCTGGAAAAACTCCAGTTTCAAGGGATGCGTTAATAATTTTTCTAACAGAATTGAAAACACTGTTTTAAAAAGTCCTTTAAAGTGTGGTAGGGACAGGTTCAAGACAGCAAGAAGACAGTAGTGCAAGTTTATAGAATCTGCGTCAGAAATATTTATAAATTTGACATAGTTGCTGTCATATTACAAGGTTGGATTTAGATGTTACCAGTATTTACAACAATACTCATCCTAATGGAAGTAATTTGGTCGCTAAAAGTATTGCAAATTCCTTAAATTTTGTGGCAGATGCTTCACTGAGGACATTATAGGTTGGAGTGGAGTTTGACTATCTGTTTATAGTTGAAAACAATATTCTTGAATCTCTACTATTCTCTGTAATAATCTGGGAAACTGTGTTGGCGCATGGCCAAGTGGTTAAGGCGTTCGTCTAGTGATTTGAAGGTCGCTAGTTCGAGCCTTGGCTGAGGCAGCGTGTGTGTCCTTGAGCAAGATACTTAACCACACATTGCTCTGCAATGACACCGGTGCCAAGCTGTATGGGTCCTAATGCCCTTCCCTTGGACAACATCGGTGGCGTGGAGAGGGGAGACTTGCAGCATGGGCAACTGCTGGTCTTCCATACAACCTTGCCCAGGCCTGCACCCTGGAAACCTTCCAAGGCGCAAATCCATGGTCTCATGAGACTAATGGATGCCTATCAAAAAATTCTGGGAAAAATTAACTCTTCTTGCAGAGCATATAGCAGTGTTAAAGGAGGCTAATGAGTGATCTCTCAAGCTCGCAGACAGAATTTTTTAGCTGTTGCGAACTTTTGCAAAGTGATTTCTTTTTAACCCTTATTGAGCCACTATGTTTAATGTATTCGACAGGGTGTTGTTGAAAAAATCAGCCATTTCATTTTCTGAGCAGTTTAGGTCACTTGAGTCAGATAAACTGGCCAGTTCAGAGAACTTAAGTTGTGTTGCAGCATTGAAAAAACATTTTTTAATTGTAGTTTCTTTTGTGGTCCTGTTTACAGGCAGAAAGGCATCAAAAAGTATACAAAAATGATCAGAAATAGTGGTATCAGATAATAGTGCAACACAGTTGTGGTCAACTGAAGGAGGAGTCTGGACTGTATATATATATATCAGTCTGGTTGTGTTTTCACTAATATTCTATTTGTGCCTGAATATGCGAGGACTGGGCCTCTAAACCGCGGTATTGCTTAGCAGGTGTCATGGCCGGTCAAGAGATTATCTTGGTGAGCTGGGAAGTCTGAACTATATACATGCATATTCTGCAATGTTGGATTTTTACTAATATTCTACGGTATATGCGCTTGTATATGAGAGGATGGGCCTCAAAGCTGTGGTGTTGGGGCGGGTTGACAGATGATATCAATGGGCTGGGGGGTCTGGGCTATATACATATATATTCTGCGTCGTATTTTATTAATATTTGATATGGGTTTATTGACTTGTATGTGCAAGGACTGAGCATCAAACTGCAGTGTTGCTGGGGTGGGTGGGGGCAGCATCAAGGGTCTTTTGATCTATGAATGTGTTTTTGTGTGTGACTGTTGGTAATATGCTTTAGCACCTTGACCCCATAGTTACGCTGTCTCATTTGGCTGTATTCATGAGTATTCATGTATGGTTAAGCAATAATTAAACTTGAATTAAATTGAATTTCCAAGTCAGTGGGTGGGCTCAGTGACATGCTGGGTAAGATCTAGACTGTCTGTAAGTTCATGAATTCAGCTGCCATAAAGTTTGCATTTGAGAGATCATTACTATATACTGTATACTGAAATCACCAGCAATGCCAATCCTGTGGTAGTTCAATATAATAGAGGATAAGAATTCTGAGAGAAAGCAAGCATTGAGTTTAGGTAGGTGATAAATGAAAATGCCGAGTTCAGGATCCGTAGCACAAATTGTAAACACATGTACCTCAAAACCTGAAATATTGTTGATAGACAGCAGGTTGCACCTAAAATACTTTATTGAACATGATGGCAAGTCCACCACCTTGTTCACTGGGCCTTGGTACACTGAAACTGTCATAGTCAGGGGATGCAGTTCAAGTAATTGGCTGTATTCATTTGACTTTAATTAGGTCTCAGTTAAGAACATAAAATTAATGGCTGTACACATAATAAACTCATTGAAGATGTCTTATTTGAAAGTGATCTCACATTTAGAAGAGCTAGCTTAAACAGAGTAACCTAGAGTGGTGCTAGCAACAAGGGAGGTAGATCTTAAGAGTAGAAGGTTACTTCTGTTAACAATTACAATAGGATAGTTTATTCTACGACTGCACTTTTTTTCATAGACACTGCCTGGCCTGCTGAGTTCTCCAGCATTTTGTGTGTGTTGCTCAGATTTCCAGCATCTGCAGATTTTCTCTTGTTTTTTGTTTAATCTGGGGGCCTTTCAGTTTGAATGAGTTGGGTAACATTTACAGACTATGAAACAGGGTTGGAGGATAAAGGAATCGTGTTAGGCCTGATGAGGGAGTCAGTAACAGAGGCAGGGCATTGGAATGGCTGTGAAGAACTGGTGAACGGTGAGGAGGAAGTAGGCAGGGAATGATCAAGCACACCATTGATTGGAAATTGTTAGACATGTAGTTCTCCCAGAATGCAAAAGTGATGATGACAAATGTATGTGAGCATACATTTAGGATGTATCTATATGGATGGCAAAATGGAGAGTTGTCCAGATGGCTATCTGGAGGACATCAGTGGAAAGTACAGGTTCCAGGATAGATTGCTGGGGAAGGAGGTGTACACAGGCTGTGGAATGATGAGAAAATGTGGAATCAAACAGAAGTAAATTCAATGAAATGGAGAACTTGGAGAAGAGCATTATAGATGACCATGGTAAGTGCATTAATCAAAGTGATTCCAACAAACTTCTAACTTCAGATACAGATAATACAGAGGCCTCAACAGGTAGGAAATGTTGTTGAAAATGCTCCCAATATTCTTACAGTTTTAAGGCTGGTCCAGTCAAGCTATTGTTTAATAATGTAACCTGTTGTTTTGGTCAATGTGTGGCCCATCACATATGACTAGCATGCTGCTGCTTGAAATGAGTACAGACTAGATGATTCATCGATACTGCATGAAAATCTGACAGCAGTTTAACAACTTAAACATTACAAGCAATATGTGGTTGTTATGGGACGAACAGCTATTCATCCAAATACATTGAAAATTTAAATTAAATTAATTAAACAAAACTGGAACAGTAAATAAAAGCTAGACTCAATGATAATTATTGCATTAGTTTCACACAAAAAGTCACCTGATTCACAAATGCCCTTCAGGAAAGGAAAGTGCTCTCCTTATCCAGTGTGGTAGAAACATGATTCGCGAATCACCAACAACACACAATCTGCTGGGGGATCTCAGAAGACTGAGTAGCATTGGTGGGAGGAAAGATCTTGTCAATATTTCAAGTTGAAACCCTCCATGCTTCTGATCATCGAACCCTGAGGAATGTACTGCCCATGATTCTGTTCACTGCATAATTGAGCATTTAGCAGTTACCCCTCTCTCTTATCCACCTGTTAATTTAACATTTTAGAGGCTTTTTGAACAAAGAATGGTATTTAACTGGACTGATGCACATCAAGTATTTCATTTATCTGAAGAATTATCATTTTGATCTCACTACAACAATCTCTGTTTAACTTTATAATAATAATGCGGATTTAAGTGTTTGGATGAAATAAAAGGTGAGACTCTCATGTTAAATGCAGCCTGCCAGGAATCTTCTGAAACATTTTTATTCTTTTCAAGATTATCAGTGGGTTTGTAATTCCCCAGGAGAGAAAAGAGAGAACTGGCTGCATTTTCTATGAGTCCACTCCTGGTGCAATATGTTACTAAAATGCAGAACAGATCTGAAATTCAGAGGCTCAATTTATGCATTTATGGCATTGCAATCTCCCCTTCATTAAGATTAATCGCCCTGTACAGGACCTCATTTGACAGCAGGATACATCAGATAGTCAGCCAACCAATTTATGGCTTGCTGATTTTCCATTTGCTAAGATTAAGCATCAAAATACTAGGAAAATCAGGCACAGTGCACTCTATGCCCATTTCTCCATAATATGTTCCAGCAAGTAAAACTGCATGCAAAGAGTAGTGACGCACATTTTTTTCCATTTATGTTGTTTTTTTTTCCACATTGTTTTTTAAAGGGTCCCAGCCCTAACAATATTTTAAACTAGGAACTGAATGCACTGACAAAGGGGAGTACAATTAGTGTGTGTAAACCACTTTTAGAAAGAGTATTGATAATATCTTTATATATAAAAAATAACCATTAAAATATCAGGAATATTACCAGTCTTGAGTATGGAAATAGTCAACAAGTCTGATGGTATCTACAGGAAGAGAAAAACAGAGTAAATGGTACAGAGTTTGCTGTCAGCTTTATGTCTGAGGCAGGTCCAAGAGGTGGTCCTGGAGGAGTCACAGCCCTTGAACTTGTCCAACAGGCCAGAGATTCTCGCTCCCTGAATGAGTGAGAGTGGGGACTGTAGGAAAGATGAGCAGCTAACCGTGGCACTGTGTTTCAGGGAGCCATTCAAGAAGAGGGAATTGTACAGTCGGGAAACAGATGCAATTCTCTTGTCACCAGGATCGAGAAGGGTGTGATGCCTGCCTGGTCTCTTATGTGTACTAACATTGTAACAAGGAAAGAAGTTCTGATCAGGGAATTTGAACAGCAAAGGACTAAATAAAAAAATCAAAAGCAAAGAGGTGTTCCTCTCTACCTGAGCCACGTGCATATTGGCATAGGGTCAATAATATCAGAGAGTTAAATGCATGCCTCTAAGATTGGTGTCAGAAAAGTGGTTTTGAATTCATAGGGAATTAGCACCAGTATTGGGGAAGAAAGGAGCTGTTCCAATAGGTCAGGTTTCACCTGAACCATGCTGGGACCAGGATCCTGGTGAATTGTTTTACTAGGGCTATAGAGAGGGGGTGGGTTCAACAGACTGGAAATGTATGGATAAAGTAAAAGAGAAAGAGCGTGCAGGAGAGGTTAGTGAAGTCTCCAGAATATAAAGCAACAAAAAGTTTCAAAAGGGATATGAATTTAACTTCAGACAACATGGACAGAATGAGAAGAGGTGTAGTGCATACAGGACTGAGTGCTATACTTGAATGTATGCAGTATACAAAAGAAGGTAGATGAATATACAAGGGGTGATTGATAAGTTCATGGCCTAAGGTAGAAGGAGTCAATTTTAGAAAACCTAGCACATTTATTTTTCAACATAGACCCTCCTGGGAGGGAGGAGAAGATGGCGGTGCGACGCAGCGCGCTCGGCCGTTCCGAATGATATCGATTATGTGTTAACTAGGGGGCCGTGTACAATCCTGATTTGATGGAGACAGCCATGAGAAGCACAGAGGAACACCTGGAGAAACTTCTGAAATGCCTGCTTCGCTGCCGCTGCTACTGTGCGATCAAGAATCTCCGGAGGGGAAGGCCCCAAATCCTCAGCTTTGCCTATTGCCTGTTGCCGGGGCCGGGGTCAAAGCGCTCGGCAGTGATGGTGCTCGGTGCTCGGTGTTGGAGAGCTGGTCGGAGGCTCGGAGTTTTCGGACGGACTCGGAGTCGGACTGTGGTCGGATGCTTCCAGGATGCTGCATCGGCAAGTTTGCGGCGCTGGAGGTTCACCGTCACGTGAGATGATGGGACTTTCAAGAGACTTTGAGATTTTTACCGTGCCCATGGTCTGTTCTTATCAAATTACGGTATTGCTTTGCACTGTTGTAACTATATGTTATAATTATGTGGTTTTTGTCAGTTTTTAAGTCGGTTTGTCATGTGTTTCTGTGATATCATTCTGGAAAAACATTGTATAATTTCTTAATGCATGCATTACTAAATGACAATAAAAGAGGACTGCGTGCCCTCATAATCTAATACTGTAATCTAATCTAATCCTACATTTACACACTTAGTCCAGTGGTCATGGAGCATACAGATCTTGGACCTCCAGAAAGTGTCCACAGCAGGGGTGATTGATAAGTTCATGGCCTAAGGTGGAAGGAGATGAGTTATACAGCTCTCGTTACATGCACATGCAGTTCAACTCTTTGAGTGATTATGCAGAAAGTTTGAAGTTAATAACTCATCAGTTAGTAACTCATCAGGGGTGATTGTTAAGTTCATGGCCTGAGGTAGAATGAGATGAGTTATTGACTTCAAACTTTCTGCATAATCACTCAAAGAGTTGAACTGCAAGTGCATGCAATGAGAGCTGTATAACTTATCTGCTTCTACCTTAGGCCACGAACGTATCAATCACCCATGCTGTGGGCACTTTCTGGAGGTCCAAGATCCGTATGCTCCACGACCGCTGGACTAAGTGTGTAAATGTAGGAGGGGACTATGTTGAAAAATAAATGTGCTAGGTTTTCTAAAATTGACTTCTTCTACCTTAGGCCACAAACTTATCAATCACCCCTCGTACTGTGCATTTAGAAATTGGCAGATACAATGTGTGGGTTTCACAAAGTCACAGCTGAAAGAAGATCACTGCTAGGAGCTAAACATCCAAGGATAATAATACATATCCTATTGAATAGACAAGCAGATGGGCAGAGGGGGTTGGCTAGCTCTGTTGGTAAGACATGCAATCAAATCCTTAGCAGGAAGTGATATAGGATCAAAAAATGAAGAATCCTTGTGGGTAGAATTAAGAAACTGTAAGGGTAAAAAGACCATGAAATGAATTGTACATTTGCCTCTGAATATAACTAGGATGTGGAATATAATTCACAACAGGAGATTTTAAAAAGGCATGTAAGAAAGGCAAGGTTACGGTAGACTTCAATATGCAGGTAGACTGGGAAAATTAGGTTGGCTCTGGATCCCAAGAGAAGGAATTTGTAGAATGCTTACAAGATGACTTTTTAGAGTAGCTTGTGATTAAGCTGACTAGGGAAAATGCAATTCTGGATTGGGTGTTGTACAATAAATCAGATTTGATTAGGAAGCTTAACGTAAAGGAACTCTTAAGAGGTAGTGATCATAATATGACATAATTTACCGTGCAATTTAAGAGGGAGAAGCTAAAATCAGACAAACCAATATTACAGTTGATTGAAGATAACTAAAGAGGCATAAGAGAGGAGCTGGCCAAAGTTGATTGGAAGGGAGCCAATGGCAGGGATGATGGTAGAGCAGCATTTGTTAGTTTTTCTGTGAGTAATTTGGAAGTCACAGGATCAGTGTATTCCAAAGAAGAAGAAGCATTCTGAAAAGGGGATGAGGCAACTGTGGCTGACAAGGGAAACCAAAGACAGCATAAGAGCAAAGGAGAGAGAATGAGAGGATGAGAGGGGATCCTGTTGAAACTTAAGGCTGGGATAGAGTGGATGGAAAGAGAATGTCTTCAATAGAGGGAGAGTCTAGGACCAATGAACACAGAGTCAGAATAAAAGGACATCCCTTTAGAAGAAAGATGATGAGGAATTTCTTTAGCTGGAGGATGTTGAATCTGTGGAATTCATTGCAAGAAACTACTGCGGAGGCCAAGTTGATTGGACAGCCATGCAGACACAGTAGAAATGTTCCAACGCAGGTCTGGAGTGGAGCTCGAGAAAGCAAGCAGTTTTCAGTGGGAGTTGTTGATTTGTCAGCAGCAAAGCGGAACTTGGAAATCGATTCTCCATAAAAGAGAGGCATGGAATGGTTGATGTAGGAGTGGTCATCATAGGTCTGAGTCAGAGTTGTAAGGCACCAGCTAGTGGAGTGGTCATGTTAGGAGTGGTCATCTTGGATCTGAGTCAGAGTGGTAAGGAACGGTTATCATGGGCCTGTGTCAGAATGGTAAGGCTTTGGCTAAACAGACTTCAGCAAGAACTGACTGAGGCGAGGTAAGTAGGTAAGTTTACTTCTTATTTGCTTTTGTTATTTAACTCTTGAAAGAATAGGGACTATGTCTGTAGGGCCAGTGTTCTGTTCTGGCTGTCAGATATTGAATTTTCAGGAGGCTTCCAGCCATCCCAGTGGCCACACCTGCACTAGGTACATCGAGATGCAGCTACTCCTTAGAGACCGTGTTTGGGAACTGGAGCTGCAGCTCAATAACCTTCAGCTTGTTAGGGAAAGTGAGGAGGTGATAGACAGGAGATACAGGGAGGTAGTCACCCCAAGGCTACAGGAGACAAATAAATGGGTGGCTGTCAAGAGAGGGAAGGGAAAACATCAGATTGTGGAAAGGACCCCTGTGGCTGTCCCCTTCAACAATACACAGAGAGTGGTGAGCGTGTGGAATGGACTGCCGGCGATGGTGGTGGGGGCAGATATGATAGGGTCTTTTAAGAGACTTCTGGATAGGTACATGGAGCTTAGAAAAGTAGAGGACTATGGGTAACCCTAGGTAATTTCTAAGGTAAGGACACGTTCAGCACAGCTTTGTGGGCCGAAGGACCTGTATTGCATTGTAGGTTTTCTATGTTTCCATGTTTATAAGTACTCCATTTTGAGTATGGTTAGCGGGAAGACCTACCTGGGGTAGCAACAGCGGTTGTACCTCTGGCACTGAGCCTGGCCCTGTGGCTCAGAAGGGTAGGGAACTGAAAAGGATGGCAGCAGTAAGCGGTGACACTATAGTTCAGGGGACAGATAGGCAATTCTGTTGACATGAAAAATAAACATGGATAGTAGTTTGCCTCCCAGGTACCAGGGTCTGCGAAGTTTCTGAATGCGTCTACAATATCCTGAAAAGGGAGGATGAGCAGCCAAAAGTCATGGTACATATTGGTTCCAATGACATAGGGAGAAAAAGGGAGGAAATCTTGAAAACAGAATAAAGAGAGTTAGGAAGGAAGCTGAGAGGCAGATCCTCAATGGTAGTAATCTCAGGATTGCTGCCTGCGCCACACGACAGTGAGGATAGGAATAGAATGATGTGGCAGATGAATGCATGGCTGAAGATTTGGAGCAAGGGGCAGGCATTCAAATTTCTGGGTCATTGGAACCTCTTCTGGGACAGGTATGATGTGCAGAAAAGGGATGGGTTGCATTTGAATCCGACAGGGACCGATATCCTTGCGGGCAGGTTTGCTAGAGCTGTGTGGAGTGGTTTAAACTAATATGGCAGGGGGTGGGAACCAATATGATAGAGCTGAGGATGAGCCAGCAGGTTTACAAGTAGGTGATGGGTGTAATATGAATATAAGGAAGGGCAAGCCAATGATCGGGTCCAAATGCAGCCAGATCAAAGAGTTAAATTGTACCACAGAGGCAAAATTCAAAAGGGAGAGGAATGCAAGATTGAAGATGTTGTATTTAAATGTGTGTAACATTCAAAATAAGGTGGATGAGTACGTGACACAATTAGAGATTGGTTGGTACGACATTGTGGGCATCACTGAGTCGTGGATGAAAGAAGATCATAGTTGGGAGCTTCATATCAAAGGATATATTTTGTATCCAAAGGACAGGCAGGAAGGCATAGGTGGTGGCGTGACTCTGTTGGTAAAAGATGGAATGACATTTTTCGAAAGTGGTGACATAGGGTCAGAGAATGCAGAATAGTTGTGGGTGAAGTTCAGGAACGGCAGGGGTAAAAAGATACATTATGGGAATTATATATAATATTATTATATAGGCTTCCAAACAATAGCCAAGATGTGGATTTGAGATTGCAAAGGGAGCTAGAAAGGGCATGTAATAAGGGTACTGTCACAATAGTAGAGGGGGACTGGAATATACCAGAGGGTGAGAAAATCAAGTTGGTGTCAGATCGCAAGAAAGGAAATTTGTTGAATGCCTGTGAGATGGCTTTTTAGAGAAGCTTGTGCTTCAGCCTACTCAGGGAACGCTATCTTAGATTGGGAGTTGTATAATAACCAATATTTTATTAGAAAACTTAACATAAAGGAACTCTTAGAAGACAGTGATTATAATATGATTGAATTCATACTGCAATTTCAGAGGGATGTGTAAGTCACATGTATCAGTATTGCAATGGAATAAAGAGAATTACAGAGGCATGAGAAATGAACTTGCCTAAGTGGATTGGAGGGGGATATTGGCAGGGATGATGGAAGAGCAGAGGTGGCTGAAGTTTCTGGGAATATTTCACAAGGAAAGGGATAGATATGTCCCACAGAATAAGTTCTCAAATGGCAGGGGTAGGCAACTGTGGCTCACAAGGGAAGTTAGGAACTGCATAAATGTCAAGGAAAAGGTATATAAGATAACAGAAGTGAGTGGGAAGTTGAATGATTGTTAAGTTTTTAAGAGCTACCTAGAGGCATCTAAAATATCCATCAGAAGGGAAAAGATGAAATATGAGGGTAAACTAGCCAAAAAAATAAAGCAGGATACTAAAAGTCAGCATGGTTTCTGTAAAGGGAAATCTTGCCTGACAAATCTGGTAGAGTTCTTCAAGGAAGTAACCAGCAGGGCAGTCAAAGGAGAGGCAGTGGATGTCATTTAATTGGATTTTCTGAAGACAATTGATAAGGTGCCACACGAGACTGCTTAACGAGATAAAATTCTATGGTATTACAGGAAAGATACTGGTATGGATAGAGGAATGACTTACAGGCAGGAGGCAACGAGTGGGAATAAAGGAGGCCTTTTTCTGGTTTGTTGCTAGTGACGAGTGTCGTTTCTGAGGGGTCAGTATTGGGACTGCTACTTTTCACATTGTTTGTCAATGATTTAGATAATGGAATTGATGACTCTGTGATAAAGTTTGCAGACGATACTAATGTAGGTGGAGGGGTAGGTAATGCCGAGGAAGTAATGTGATTGCAGCAGGACTTAGACAAATTGGAAGAATGGACAAGAAATTGGCAGATGGAATACAGTGCAGGGAAATATATGATAATACACTTTGGTGAAGGGAAAAAAGTGCAGACTATTATCTAAATGGGGAGAAAATTCAAACATCAGAGGTGCAAAGGGACTTAGGAGTCCTCATGCAAGACTCCCAGAAGGTTAATTTACAGGTTGAGTCGAGTCTGTGGTAAAGAGGGCAAACGCAATGACAGCATTGATCTCAAAGAGAACAGGATATGAAAACAAGGAGATAATGCTGAGGCTTTATAAGACACTAGTCAGGCCACACGAGTATTGTCAATGGTTTTAGGCCCCATATCTCAGAGAGGATGTATTGTCATTGGAGAGAGTCTAAAAGAGGTTCACAAGGATGATCCCAGGAATAAAAGGATTAACATATGAAGAACACTTGGCAGCTTTGGGCCTGTACTCACTGGAATTTAGAAGAATGTGGGGGGATCTCATTGAATCCTACTGAATGTTGAAAGGACTAGATAAGGTGGATGTGGAGAGGATGTTTCCTGTGGTGGGAATATCCAGAACTAGAGGCCACAGCCTCAAAATTGAGGGGCAACCTCTTAGAACAGAGGTAAGGAGGAATGTTTTCAGCCAAAGAATGGTGAATCTGTAGAATGCTTTGCCACAGATAGCTGTGGAGACCAAGACTGTGGGGATATTTAACACAAAAACCCAACTGATTGGTTCAGGGCATTAAAGGTTATAGCAAGAAGGGATTGAGTGGGATCCAGAATTAGCTATGAAGGAATGGTGGAGAAGACTTGATGGGCTGAATGGCCTAATTCTGCTCCTATGTGTTATAGTCTTCTGGTCTTATGGTATATTTGAAGCAAATATTAAAAGGTTCTTGATTACTAATAGTGCCAATGTCACAGTGAGCAGGCAGAAGAACGGGGTTGAGAAGGAAATATAAATCAGCCATGACTGAATGATGTAGCAGATTCAATGGGCTGAATGACTGAATTCAGTTCCATTGTTTTATGGTCTTCCGGTCTGCATTTGCCAATGATTGATGATATATGTTCTCTCTAGCCCGCTGTTGCTCTCTGGATGCCAGCATCCTTTGCAAACTCTTATCCATTGAAAGAACCTTCCAACTGCAAATGTCAATAACTGAGTTAGCCCTGCCTGTGAAGATGCTGGGAAAACTTAACATCTGGTTAAAACACATAAGGGCAAGGAGCATTCAAAAATGTTCCAATACCACTAACACTGTTCAAGCTATTTTGTTTATCAAAATTAAATCATAAAACAAAATATAATGAAAAACATGCAATTTAGGAATAATTAAAGATGTAAAATCCTGGGGGTATAAAATGAAAACACAAAGTGCTGGATAAAGTCAGCTAGGCAGACCACAATAAATTCAAACCTTGGTGACACTTACATGGATAGTTGTTAGAAAGCACAAAACTGCCAGTAACTCTGCACAAATTTTGGGTCATTGTTTCAATTTAATAATCGGTTGTCAGTGTTGGAAAGTTAGAAATGTTTATATTCATGTGCAAAAGCGGGAAGCCAAGACAGAAACAAAGCTATAATGGGATGGTAATGGAGCAAGTAAAAAACTAGAGAGGAGATGTAATTGGTAGTTACAAATCATTACCAATAACATTTCTCTGGAACATTTTGAACATTGGTTTCTTCCTCAATTGTTCAAGTACGAGTCCAAAAATGCTCATTAATCTTTCCTTGAACTTCGTTGGTACAACAGAGGACGTTCAGGACAGAGTGGTGGTAGTGTAAATAGAATGTAGGATAAAATTAACAAACAAATAAAATGCCAGTTGGCTGACAGGTAACAAAAGGAATTGAGTTATGATGGGGTGCTATGTTGCCACTTTGCATCATTTTTAGAACATACTTGCGGTGTCATGTGTAGTTTGAGCTGCCACACTATTGGAAGGATGTGATTATATTGGAAAGAGTGCAGAGGAGGTCCACCATGTTGACTGTATTGGGGGTAATTTAGCTTTGGGGGAGTGATTGGATAAGTCGGACTTTCATTTATGAAGCTGAATGGGGTTCAGAGGAGCAGAAGTGCTCTTGCAAAAATCCCATGCCCTTCCTGATCATCATCAGTCTTTTTCCCAAATGGCCACCAACCCAACACCAGTTCCATCCTACCCTTCCCAATCTTGACCAACTCTCTAGATTCAGGACCTGACTGGCTGAACTCGAGGCAGATAAACTTTTGAAGGATTGAGATTTGAGAAATCAGAAATAAAAGAATGAATGTTAGAAGCTCTCAAGTCATTCAGCAGGGAAAGAAATTTCTTTTAGTGTTGCATGTCAATGTCTTTTTAATAGAAGGAGAGTGGTGTGAAAAAAGAGTGGCTTTAACTGTAGAGAGAAGGAGTGAAAAACAAGGGCTGGCATGTGTGCTAAGGTGAAAGCTCAATTTGACATTCAGAGGCATCTATTTAAAGGATTAAGTGGAGAGATAATGAAAACCAAAAGAACATTATGGAACTGTGAAGGGATGAATGCAGAACTTGCTAAATGGTTACCATGTGTTGAAAGGAGAAGAGATGGTAACAAATCACATTCAAAATGTTGAAAATTATGGAGAATAATCTGTTGAAAGTCAAGGCTGGTGAGGTAGTGGTCAAGGAAATATTGAACCAATTTTTGTTCTGCAAGGAGATGAGAACAGCCATTCATGTTGTTCTCTTGCCCCCACTTCCTCCTCTCCCTTTCTAAAATTTAAATCATGTTTGTTCCTCAATTCACCAGTTGTGATGAAAGGTCATTGACCTGAAACATTAATTATGTTTATCTCTTCATATATGCTGCTGGAGCTGATGAGTACTGTCTGGTTTTATTTTGTTAAAAACTTAATGATTTTGTTTTTGGTTTGATATCTAGGGACATTGATAATTTCACATTAGGTATTAAATGTACAACAAATATCTGTCAACAAGGTTGCAAAAGAATAATTATTTTCTACCTCACATTAAATAATTATGTTCTTGTATGTAGTATACAGAATTAAAAACTGATTTTCAAGGTAATTGGAAATATTCTTTATGTTTCATTGTAATGATAAAAGAAGTCATAGTCAAGGTAACAAAAGAAAGATGTAAATCATATTTTAGTAATTATTAAACCAAAAGTATCAGTGGTCTTCATTAACTAAAATGGCAGAAGTATTTCATTTAGTGTAGCTGATTTTTTTGTAAGGTGTTAGATGCTATTTTTAGCACTGTAAAAGGGTAGCAATTACTGTCCTGACACTAACCACGGTGATGTTAAAGGTTTAAATGGGAAATGACAGCCTGTGAGCTACAAGAAAAGCTAATTTGCAGGAATAGAGCACTGCTGAACCCTTGGAAAAAGCAACATTAAAACCAGAGACAAATTGCTGAATTATGGGGATTATGGAAAAACTTTACTGCTGGCTGTTCTCATTTGTCACTTTCCAAGTAAAAATATTCCAGTTTTGGTCATCAAGGGCAACACAAGAACAGTGATGTCCATTGCCTGCGAGGGGCCTTTCCTGATTTTTGACATTTACACTACTCTGCAAAAGTCTTGGCTGCAAAAAATATAGCTAGGGTGCCCTCTGGCTTTTGCACAGTACTCTATTTGTCAACAGGCAGCAGAGAGTGATTCTGTAAATCCGGCAGGATGTTAGGAATGGTGAGGGTGGAATGCTATGGGAGGAGAGTGGGACAGGTGGCATAGAAGGAGTGCTGGGCCAGAGGGTGGCATAAGAGCAGACACACCCAGCCTCGGGACACCAGGCAAGGTCATTTGATTCCAAACAATTGGTTTATTGATCATTACAGAATGTCTCTCTGTGGCTTCCTGTTTCCTCCCCTCTCCCTTCCCGTTTTCCCAACCCATGATTCCACTTTCCTTGACTCCTTCACACCCTCAGTCCACAATAGGGGCCACAATCAGAATCAGGTTCATATTCACTCACATATGTCTTGAAATTTGTGTCCTTCTGGCAGCAGTACAGTGCAGTACATAGAATTACTACAGTACACTGTGAAAGTCTGAGGCACCCTAACTATATATAGGTACTGAAGACTTTGGCACAGTACTGTACATTGAAATTTAAAGATCTCATTCCAGATATTATGCACTCTACAAACACTCATAAACCACCGTGTTCCATTTCAATTCACATTGCATCTTACTTGAAATTAGGGCTCGCAACTGTGATTTCCTGTTCAGGATGGGACGATAGTATAGAAATTAGTTTAACCCTTTACACTCCCAGCTGTAAGATAGGGTTCAGTTCCCACCATTGTCTGTAAGGAGTCTGTACGTTCTCCCTGTGACCGCATGGGATTCCTCCGGGTGCTCCCACATTCCAAAGACTCTGACCCAAAGAAAAGTTAGAGTTAGGAAATTATGGGCATGCTGTGTTGGTGCTGGAAATACACCAGACATAGTGGTGTCTGAAAAGAATATGCTGTCTAAGTTGAATGCCATCTTGGTCAATGTTTTCCATCCACTACATAAGTACATTCAGCTAGAGACTCATTCCACCGAGATGCAGCACAGAGCGTCATAGGAAGTCATTCCTGCCTGTGGCTATCAAACTTTACAACTCCTCCCTTGGAGAATCAGACACCCTGAGCCAATAGGCTGGTCCTGGACTTATTTCATAATTTACTGGCATAATTTATATACTACTATTTAACTATTTATGGTTCTATTACTATTTATTATTTATGGTGCAACTGTAATGAAAACCAATTTCCCCCGGGATCAATAAAGTATGACTATGCCTATGACTATGCAATACTTACAAGCTGCCTCCAGAACATTCTCAACACAAGAACTCATTCCGGTGTATGTTTCCATGTGACAAATTAAGCTAAACTTTAGTATATCATAATTAGTTATGATAATTTAGTTTATGATAATTGTTATGATAATTGTGGGGGATTTTAACATGTGAGTGGATTGGGAAAATCAGGTCGGCACTGGATCTCAAGAGAGAGAATTTGTAGAATGCCTATGAGATGGCTTTATAGAACAGCTTGTTGAGCCCACTAGGGGATCGGCTGTACTGGATTGGGTATTGTGTAATGAACCAGAGGTGATTAGAGAGATTGAGGTGAAGGAACCCTTAGGAGGTAGTGATCATAACATGATTGAGTTCACTGTGAAATTTGAGAAAGAGAAGCCGAAATCCGATGTGTCGGTATTTCAGTGGAGTAAAGGAAATTACAGTGGCATGAGAGAGGAACTGGCCAAAGTTGACTGGAAAGGGACACTAACGGGAAGGACGGCAGAGCAGCAGTGGCTGGAGTTTATGCGAGAAGTGAGGAAGGTGCAAGACAAATATATTCCAATAAAGAAGAAATTTTCAAATGGAAAAAGGATGCAACCATGGCTAACAAGAGAGGTCAAAGCCAAAGTTAAAGCAAAGGAGAGGGCATACAAGGTAGCAAAAATTATGGGAAGACGGAGGATTGGGAAATTTTTAAAAGCTTACAAAAGGAAACTAGGAAGGTCTTTAAGAAGGAAAAGATGAACTATGAAAGGAAGCTAGCAAATAATATCAAAGAGGATACTGAAAGCTTTTTCAAGTATATAAAGAGTAAAGGACAGGTGAGAGTAGATATAGGACTGATAGAAAATGATGCAGGAGAAATTGTAATGGGAGATAAGGAGATGGCAGAGGAATTGAATGAGTATTTTGCATCAGTCTTCACTGAGGAAGATATCAGCAGTATACCGGACATTCAAGGGTGTCAGGGAAGAGAAGAATGCGCAGTCACAATTACGACAGAGAAAATACTCAGGAAGCTGAATAATCTAAGGGTAGATAAATCTCCCGGACCAGATGGAATGCACCCTCGTGTTCTGAAGGAAGTAGCTGTGGAGATTGTGGAGGCATTAGCAATGATCTTTCAAAAGTCGATAGATTCTGACATGGTTCCAGAGGACTGGAAGATTGCAAATATCACTCTGCTATTTAAGAAGGGGGCAAGGAAGCAAAAAGGAAATTATAGACCTGTTAGCTTGACATCGGTGGTTGGGAAGTTGTTGGAGTCAATTGTCAAGGATGAGGGTACAGAGTACCTGGAGGCATATGACAAGATAGGCAGAACCCAGCATGGATTCCTTAAAGGAAAATCCTGCCTGACAAACCTATTGCAATTTTTTGAGGAAAATACCTGTAGGCTAGACAAGGGAGATGCAGTGGATGTTGTGTATTTGGATTTTCAGAAGGCCTTTGACAAGGTGCCGCACATGAGGCTACTTAACAAGATAAGAGCCCATGGAATTACGGGAAAGTTACATACATGGATAGAGTGTTGGCTGATTGGCAGGAAACAGAGAGTGGGAATAAAGGGATCCTATGCTGGTTGGCTGCCGGTTACCAGTGGTGTTCCACTGGGATTCGTGTTGGGGCTGCTTCTTTTTACGCTGTACATCAGCAATTTGGATTATGGAATAGATGGCTTTGTGGCTAAGTTTGCTGACGATACAAAGATAGGTTGAGGAGCCGGTAGTGCTGAGGAAACAGAGAGTCTGCAGGGAGACTTGGATAGATTGGGAGAATGGGCAAAGAAGCGGCAAATAAAATATAATGTTGGAAAGTGTATGGTTATGCACATTGGTAGAAGAAATAAACGGGCAGACTATTATTTAAATGGGAAGAGAATTCAAAGTTCTGAGATGCAATGGGACTTGGGATTTCTCGTGCAGGATACCCTTAAGGTTAACCTTCAGGTTGAGTTGGTGGTGAAGAAGGTGAATGCAATGTTGGCATTCATTTCTAGAGGAATAGAATATAGGAGCAGGGATGTGATGTTGAGGCTCTGTAAGGCACTGGTAAGACCTCACCTGGAGTACTGTGTGCAGCTTTGGGCTCCTTATTTAAGAAAGGATGTGCTGACGTTGGAGAGGGTTCAGAGAAGATTCACTAGAATGATTCCGGAAATGAGAGGGTTAACATATGAAGAACGTTTGACCGCTCTTGGACAGTACTCCTTGGAGTTTAGAAGAATGAGGGGGGACCTCATAGAAACATTTCAAATGTTGAAAGGCATGGACAGAGTGGATGCGGCAAAGTTGTATTCCCATGGTGGGGGAGTCTAGCACGAGAGGGCACGACTTAAGGATTGAAGGGCTCCCATTCAGAACAAAGATGTGAAGAAATTTTTTTAGCCAGAGGGTGGTGAATCTGTGGAATTTGTTGCCACGGGCGGCAGTGGAGGTCAAGTCATTGGGTGTATTTAAGGCAGAGATTGATAGGTATCTGAGTAGCCAGGGCATCAAAGGTTATGGTGAGAAGGCAGGGGAGTAGGACTAAATGGGAGAATGGATCAGCTCATGATAAAATGGTGGAGCAAACTCAATGGGCCAAATGGCCGACTTCTGCTCCTTCGTCTTATGGTCTTATGGTCTATCATCTTTTATCTTTCGAAACTAGGCTTGGTGTGTGAGTGAGTGAGTGAGTGAGTGAGTGAGTGAGTGAGTGAGTGTGTGTGTGTGTGTGTGTGTGCATACGTTTGTGTGATCTGATGATTATAATTTGTCAGTGATAAAAAAGACCAGCAGTAATCTTCTTCATTAGTTTATTCCACCCTGCAGTTGTTCGCAACCTCATATTATACTTGCTCATTTATTTTATGACGATTTGATATAAATCATAATTTAAAGGTCTCGATCTTTCTGCAAACAGCAAAATGGTTTACAGTCTATTAACAATGTAGTTATGTCTAATTACTGTAACGCAGGACTCCAGTGTCAAAGGACACACAGCTTTGACCTGAGAAAGGAAGAACATGGATTTACCTATCAACCTTGGAGGAGGGAGAATACACTGTGCTGAACAATCAAGTCAGGCCTTAATATCAATGATTTGAAACAATAGTGAAGTTCTGTGCCTCCTGCTGAGGATAATGATTCTCCTAAAAATGTCTCAGACATCAGCAAAAAAGCTTTATGTTGATCAATTTAGCACTGTCTACTCAATTTCTCCAAATAAGAGGTGTTGCTATGGGAACATGCTTGGACCCCAACTATGTCTGTTTCTTTGTGTGATATGTGGAACATTTTTGATTTCAGCCCTACATAAGTCCTCATCCTCATCTCTTTCTCTGAAGCATTTGGACTGCAATTGATACGTATCTCTTCCTGCTTTCCTTAATTGGAATATTTCATCAGTGTTGTCACCAAATTCTACTCTTCCCTCACTTTTACATAACTCTGTTCTCAATCATTTTCTCTATCTTTATTTATTGAAATTGCCTAGCAAATAACATCCCCGACCTCCACATCTATACTGACTAATTTTCTCCCTTTCTCTTCTATTCTCACGGGAGGAGAAGATGGCAGCGCGACGCAGCGCCCGCAGCTCTCCGGTGAAGTGATATCGTATCTGTTAAATAGGGGCCATGGACAATTCTGATTTGATGGAGACAGACGTGAAAGCACAGAGGAACATCTGGAGAAACTTCTGAAATGCCGGTTCGCTGCCGCTGCTACTGTGCGATAGAGAATCTCCGGAGGGAAGGTCCCAAAATCCTCGGCTTTGCCTGCTGCTGGCGACCAAGGCTGAGGTCGTAGCGTTCGGATAGAGATGGTGCTTGGTACTCGGTGTCGGAGGGCTGATTAGAGTTCGAAGTTTTTGGTCAACTCAGAGTTGGACTGTGGTCGGGCATGGCAGGGAGAGTTTTCTTCCTTCTCCCGTCTGCGTGAGATGTGGGACTTTCGAGAGACTTTGAACTTTTTTACTGTGCCATCGCCTGTTCTTCATCAAGTTATGGTATTGTTGCACTGTTGTAACTAAATGTTATAATTATGTGGTTTTTGTTAGTTTTTCAGTCTTGGTCTGTCCTGTGTTTCTGTGATATCACTCCGGAGGAATATTGTATCATTTCTTAATGCATGCATTACTAAATGACAATAAAAGAGGACTGCGTGTCCTCATAATCTAATCTAATCTAATCTAATCTTCCAGTTTTTTAAAATATAATAATAATGCCACCTTCCATTGCATTACTTTTGATAACGCTTCCTTTTTCCAAACTGAGGTTTTCCCTCTACTGCAGTCAACTCTCATATTCTCCCTTCCAGAACTATTGATCTCTTTGCTCTCATCTTCTAGATCACTAACCTCTACATATCTGAGGTCATCTTCTCCTCTCCCCTTCCAGTCTTCCAATAGGACTGTTTACCTCACTATACAATGGTTCACATTTTAAATAGCACTGTTATCTTCTCTTTCCTGTGATAATTGCACAGAAAATGCAAAAACTGCTCATCTACATTCTCCCTCTTCTCCATCCAAAACCCTAGTCTGCAACTTACTTGCAAAAAAAGATGCTCTTACAGGAGGCAGGGTAGGAGCAGGTGTAATCAAGGTAGCAGTGAGAGTGAGTGGGTTTAAGAGCAGATAGCAGTGGCTAGTTTAGCACCTGAGGTGGAGACAGAGATCCAGAAAAGGAAGAGATATGTTGGAGACAGTGCAGTTGAATTGGAGGGTAGGGTGGAAGTTGATGGAACATAGATGTGTTCTGCACGAATACGGGGACCTGAACAGCCCTTTCAGATGAGGTGTAGAGGTTCACATGCACCCGCTCCAGCCTTGTCTACTGAATTCAATCTTTGTGATGTGGCTTTCTCTACAATCACGAGACCAAGCAAATGTTTTGCAGAGCTTGCCTCTGTCCAGAGTGGCTATCTTAAGCTTCTAGCTTCATGATATTTCAACTCCTCTTCCTATTTCCACCCCAATCTGCCTGTCTCCAGCCTTCTCCTCTACCAATGGTGAGGCAAAACGCAAACTAGAGGAGCCACAACTCATATTCCATTTGCGTAGCCTACAATCTAATGATATGAACATGGAATTTTCCAATTTTTGGTAACCAATATTCCTTGTGCTTTTTCCCCACTCCCACGAATACTCTCAGTATCTCTCTCCATTTGTTCATCCTCTCCATCTCTCCCCCTCCCTCATTACCAAGATATACCCAATGTCTCCCTACCACAATACTATGTTCTGTCTCAGCAATACCCACCCTCCTCCCCACCTGGCTCCATCTGTGCATGACTAACTCTGCCTCCCCCCATCCCATACTGGTTGGACATAGCACCTGCTAACCTCTGTCTCACCCCTCCCTTTCAGATCTATATGTTGGCTATCTTGCTTCTACACCCTCAGTCCTGATACAGTGTCTCAACTCAAACTACACTGCAATGAGAAGTTCCAGTGTATTATCTCTCCAGTTAGCAGAAGATGCAGTTTGTTTTCCACAAATTTGAAAGTGCTGCAGTGCACCATTTGGAAAACCTAGCTATTTATTTTATGCTGTCACAAAGATATCCCTCCATAAGAGCATTCAAGAATGTGGTCTTTATAGTTGCAAAATCAGATGATTTTGGAGAATCATTAGCTATTTGTTTTTTTTGTATGAAGTTTAGCAAACCTTAAATTGGTAATAATATCTAGCAAACATAATAATGAAACTCTTTAAATATTTGATGAGACATTTCTCAGTTGATAAAACTCCATCATATTCATTTCAGCCTACATACTTAATAATCATTATCTATTTTGGTGAATCAAATCTGATCTGCATGTTGAAGGTGGAGATGATTACTCTCATAACATTTTTATAATCTAAGCCAGTAGGAAATATTTGCATATTACACTTCTATAAAACAGGATCCACGACCAATGTGATCAGAGACAGGACTGCAACTTCCTATAAAGGGTAGTCAGAAAACTCTTTGGTTAGGTATTGCATGAAGTGTAAATACTGTATATAAATCTATCATAATTACAAAAACAAGATTTAAAGGTAAGCAGAGGATTATCAAGAAACCCAAAGAGCTTGTCATCTTTTTAACACAAAATATGGGCCAGCAAGTTTTCATATATTTTAAACCCAAATGAAGCATATGTGTTAATCACTGAAAATACCATTAGACCTCTTCTGTTACGTTCTCAACTCCACATCTCAACTCTTATCTAAGGGCTGCTACCGTGAGGGCTGAAATTTGAATCACGAAACAAGCTGCAGTGAAAGAGTAAACACGAGAAATTCTGCAGATGCTGGAAGTCCAAAGCAACACACAAAATGCAGGAGGAACTCAGCAGGTCAGGCAGCATCTATGGAACAGTCAATGTTTCAGGTTGGGACCCTTCTTCAGGATTGGAAAGGAAGAGAGAGTATGCCAGAGTAAAAAGGTGGAGGGAGAGGAAGGAGAATAACTCGAAGGTGACAGGTGAAGCTAGGTGAAAGGTCAAAGACTGGAGAAGAAGGAATCGGATAGGAGAAGAGAGTGGACCATGAGAGAAAGGGAAGTAGGAGGGAACCCAGAGGGAATGATAGGCAAGTGTGATGAGGTAAAAGACCAGAATGCGGAACAGGAGAAGAGGGGAGGGGGAGGGAAATTTATTTTTCACCAGAAGGAGGAATCAATATTCATGCCTTCAGGTTGACGGCTAGCCAGATGGAATATAAGATGTTGTTCCTCCACCCTGAGGGTGGCCTCCTATTGTCCCATTGACCAACATGTAGGAACAGGAGTGGGAATCCAAGTTAAAATGTTTGGCCAATGGGAAGTTCCGCTTTTGACGGATGGAGCAGAGGTGCTCGATAAAGCAGTCCCCCAATTTGCGACGGCCTCACCAATATAGAGAAGGCCTCATCAGAAGAACTGGACACAATAGACAACCCCAGCAGACTCACAGGTGAAGTGTTGACTCACCAGGAAAGACTGTTTGGGACCGTGATTGGAGGTAACGGAGGAGGTGAATGGGCAGGTGGAAGTGGGGGGGGGGCAGGGGTGTGAGGTAAATGTATGTTTAGTGGTGGGAATCACTTTGGAGATGGTGGAAGTTGCAGAGGATATTGTATTGGAAGAGTACAGGTTTCCCCCACTAACCGAAGGTACAGCGTTCCTATGAAACAGTTCGTAAGCCGGAATGTCGTAAAGTGAATAAGCAATTACCATTTATTAACATGGAAAAATTTTTGAGCGTTCCCAGACCCAAAAAAATAACCTACAAAATCATGCCAAATAACACATAAAACCTAAAATAACAGTAACATATAGTAAAGGCAGGAATGATATGATAAATACGCAGCCTATATGAAGTAGTAATACTTTTCTGCAGCACTGTCTCACGCAGTGAAAATCTCACGGCAGCACTCTCGGCAGAAACACGGCACAAGCGCCTTTGGCAGAAACACTCTCTCCAGTAGCCTTTAAGCTATGAGGCTGCCAAATCATACCAAATTACACATAAAAATACACAGCCTATATAAAGTAGAAATAATGTATGTACAGTGTAGTTTCACTTACCGGAATCAGGAAAACTCCAATAAATTGCAGTTTTGTCACAGTTAACACTTGCTTGTACGAATAACCACCTGTAATTATTTTCTTCAGTTCTGCTGGGAACTTTTCGGCAGCTTCAGTATCAGGCGAAGCATTTTCTCCGGTAAACGTTAAACTATGAAGCTGCCCTCACCTCAGAAACCGATCAAACCACTCGTGACTACCTTTAAATTCCACTTTCGCAACACTTTCATCACCATCATCCAGTGTTTTCTGTTTCAGCTTATTAAAAAGACTGACTGATTTCTCCTTAAGTATAAGAAAACTTAACAGAACACCATGCTTTGTACACCCATCAATCCACTCAAGCAATAGACTTTCCATTTTATCCATTATTGGATGCCAACTAAGAGAGACCACTTTGCTACAAGCAGAACCAACAATTACATCGGCAGCTTTCAAAATTTTCTCTCTGCGTATAAATAGTGCGAATGGTGGACGCAGACAAGTTCAACGCGCAATGTCCTTACTTCGTTCACCACGATCGAAACACTTAATTATGTCTAGTTTTACGCTATGTGTAACACCCTTACGAGGTATTTTAGGGTTTTCAGATACCTTAGAACTCATCTTGCTAATGGATACACAAAATAAATCAAGATAAAGCACGTGTTTAAGCAATGCCGGCTAGAATGCAGTTCCGGGGAAGGAGACTGGCTGTTTGGGCATGCGCTGCCTTTTTTTGTAACAGTGAAACACCTTCTGTTAGCGAAGACAGATAACTATTGTAGATTTTTTGTAACAGCGAGGTGTCATAAAGCGAACGTTCGGAAAATGGGGGTCACTTGTAATAGATTTCATCCATGGTACATAGACAAGGCTTACTGCAGCTTCAGACGGGCCTCAGGGCTCCCTGCTCAGGCACATGTCCCAAATCTAACTCTAAGCAATGGCAAGTTAATTGGTCATTGATCACAATGGAGTATTTGGAGGGGCATAAAATAAATTACATTGTGTAAGCTGCCTGCTGTAAATTGTCTAATTGTATTGTAGTGAATGAATTTGTAATTGACACTCTTTCCAGTATCATCTAGTTTACGCAAAACTAACAAGCTGCATTAGAAGTTAAAGACTGACGATATTAACATAATGTAACTCCATTCGTAAATTTAACACAATTAATATTTCTGCTCAAGGCCCAGATACAGGAAACTGTTCATCTGCCAATGGAGGAAAACGCATGGTAAGTGACACATTCATCATTGCTTCTCCATGCAGGAAACAATCAGTGAATGAAATAAAATGTCAATTAATTTGCATGCTCTCAATCTCTGCTGGAAGTGACCTATAATCACTAGTTAACAAAGGCATGCAACTGAAAATCACTTTAAGCCCATAACCTTTTGCATATTGGGAGCCTAATACCTACTTCAAGCAATTTCCTAATTCTGGTCCCTAACTGATTACAGAATCATGCTCCATTAAGCTCCATTAAGTTCTCTACCTACACATATCAACAGACCCGGTGACCTTTAAAGGTTGATTACCATCAAAACTGTAAGTTAAAATTATTTAACTGGGGTTGCTGCCAAACTCCAGTCCTTCAAATTATTGGTCCTTACCAACAAACTTCATTTCTGAATCAATCTTTTGTGTGTCATTAACATAACTCAAGCACCAAAACCCTCCGCACCCGCCCCCCCCGCAAATTATGAAGCTTCCTTTGAAGTATTTGTTACAGTTTGTTAACCAAGGTCTAGCAAATCAACTTCCTGCAATCTATTTTTAGGGTCATATTGTTCAATAAAACTGAATCGAGTCTTTATTCAGATGTGAATGAATCTATGGACCCATTACCTCAACCTTAAAAGCACAATTACATTATGTAAATTATTTATATTTTCTGTGTCACACTCTATCTTTATCTTGTAATTATATTTTGTTTTCTTTCCCACAGAGAACCTGCAAGCAAATGGGGTTAGTTTCAATTGGTATCATGATCTGCAAGCACGCCACAGGTTAAAGGGCCTACTCTTCTAGGGTAGTGAGTATACACGAGAAAGCTAATTTTCAGATTTTCACAATATATAACCCTGGTTCAGCTTAATATATGTGTAACCTACTCTTTTATGTTTGTTTTTCTTTAAACAAAATGAGTGCTTCTTCACACCAACTGCAACAAACATCTCAGTGTTTTCTACTCATCTTTTGAGCTGATTTTCCTTGGTACTGCTGATTAGCATTACCATGTACATTACGAAAATTTATCCCTTAAGCTGATCAGAAGGTTTTCTCGATGACAGAAGTTTCCCTTATGATAACTTAAAACATTAATTTTCTTCCCTGCTAATGTTTCCATCTCCCTTGGCCCAGCCATTAGAAAGTGCTGCCTCATAGACACTAGGAGGTGCTATTGCACTACTTTTCTGTCAAGGATAGGGCATTTTTATTTCTAGTTCATCAGGATACAGCTTTCTTTCTCTCAGAGTAATACTGGAAATAATGCAAAATGGCCCTAGTTGTTTTCATAAACAAAAGCACACATACGGGTACAAAATACCCTCTAGCATAGGGTGCATGAAGGAAAATCAGACAGATGATAAACCTTATATTCCACCCAGCAATTAAACTGTAGCCAGAATCAGGTTTAATATCACTTGCATAAGTCTTGAATTTAAACAACAGGAATTCTGCAGATGCTGGAAATTCAAGCAACATACATCAAAGTTGCTGGTGAACGCAGCAGGCCAGGCAGCATCTATAGGAAGAGGCGCAGTCGACGTTTCAGGCCGAGACCCTTCGTCAGGACTAAGTCTTGAATTTGTTGTTTTGCAGCATAAAAAAAACTATAAATTACAATAAGAAATATATTTTTAAAGATAAATTAAATAAGTAGCACAAAAAGAGATCGAGTAAAATATTTTTGCATTTACATATATTTTGTATTTTAATTTTTATTCATAATTGAGTGTGGAATCCTTTTGAGGCCCAGTTCTTTTGTATTCTAATCAACCCCCAATATTTATATTATTATTGCCAAAATGAATTCTATTAATACTGAAAGGATCTTTGTATTATTTCAAAGTGATATTGACGGAATAGTCTGCCTGTGATTATACATCAAGTAATCTTAATAATTAGAAAAACTGATAACAGACTATCTGCAATTTCCTAACTTTCTTGAGCATCATGTCACCTGAAAATTAGCACTTAGTCACCAGAACACTACCTGAGGGATGAAATAAAATTATAAAATGATGGAAACAGTCAGGATTTTGTGGAAAGAAAAAGAGTGAACATTTCAGTTTGATGATCTTTCATAAATGCCCAGATTGTTTTGATTTTCAATTACGTCACAATATTAACCATCTCTGATAATATTAAGCAAGCATATGGGTAGATTAACTTGCATTCATTCTTCTCTGTGGTCAGTTTTGGTGTTTGACTCCTCTGCGAAGCTAAATTTTAAATCCCATTTACTTAGTGATAGATCTCTCTTACAGAGATCTCTCTTAGCTGCCAATCAACCAAAGCAAAAGTTGATTAACTATGATAACAAAAATTACATCATGCCACATTTTGTAGCAAATTAAGCAGAATGCTAAATTTGAGAGGGTTTTTACATGCACACACTGAACAACCGTTGTAATGTACATAGAGTACATTAATTAGTCTGCGATGTTCATTTGATATTAGTGCTGACATTTCAGAGCTCAATACACCAGCTAATTCCCTGTCCTAAGCAGCTGGAGATGCAAGAGACTGCAGCTGCTGGAATATGGAGAAACAAGCAAGATGCTGGAGGAACTCAGTGGGTCAGGAAGCATCTGTGGTGTGAACTGAACAGTCGACAATTTTAGTGCTGCATGATGGTGTCAGCACATTGTATTCTAACTCTAAAATGTATTTATTTGAAGTTATTGCTATTAATGCGACTGACTGAGGTTAAGTTCCTAAGCAATACTGTGTTAATGTAAACATTCATCTCAATAACGTGGCAATACAATACTGTTAACTTAGCCTGACTTAATATCCAATATTGAGCTGGCCAGTGTCTGAACCAATCTGCAAAGTCCTGAGTTTGAATCTGGTTGGCCCCCCGCACATTTTCCATCCATGCTGGATTGGCTGCTGAGCTAGCCAGCCTTTTAAAAAAAAACAAAAATGTTAAAGAAATGGAAGGTTGCCGCCTGATGCACTACAAAAAGGAACAACAACAATATCTATTACTTATAGAAAAACGTGTTAACACAAAATATACTTCCTCCCTCAACATCATTCAGGGCCCCAGACAGTCCTTCCAGGTGAGGCGACACTTCACCTGTAAGTAGGCTGGGGTGATATACTGCGTCCAGTACTCCCGATGCGGCCTTCTATATCTTGGCGAGACCCGGCGGGGACTGGGAGACCGTTTTGCTGAACACCTACGCTCTGTCCGCCAGAGAAAGCAGGATCTCCCAGTGGTCACACATTTTAATTCCACATCCCATTCCCATTCTGACATGTCTATCCACGGCCTCCTCTACTGTCAAGATGAAGCCACACTCAGGTTGGAGGAATAACACCTTATATTCCGTCTGGGTAGCTTCCAACCTGATGGCATGAACATTGACTTCTCTAACTTCCATTAATGCATTAATGCCCCTCCTCCCCCTCGTACCCCATCCGTTATTTAGTTATTTATTTTATTTATATATATATATATATTTCTTTTATTTATTTATTTGTGTGTGTGTGTGTGTGTGTGTGTATTCTTTTTCTCTCTCGCTCCTTTTTCTCCCTCTGTCCCTCTCACTATACTCCTTGCCCATCCTCTGGGGCTTCACCCCTCCCCCTTTCTTTCTCCCTGGGCCTCCTGTCCCATGATCGTCTCATATCCCTTTTGGCAATCACCTGTCCAGCTCTTGGTTCCATCCCTCCCCCTCCTGTCTTCTCCTATCATTTTGGATCTCCCTTCCCCCTCCCACTTTCAAATCTCTTACTAGCTCTTCTTTTAGTTAGTTCTGACGAAGGGTCTCGGCCCGAAATGTGGACTGTACCTCTTCCTAGAGATGCTGCCTGGTCTGCTGTGTTCACCAGCTACTTTTATGTGTGTTGCTTAAAAAAATCCAACAGCTAATGAAAATGTATTCTCTTTCAAAACTGGCACAAGAGATGGCAGTCCAATATCAAGAAAAGTATTTACATTTAATAACAAAAGGATTCACAGGTTAAGAGCCCGTGATATTACAGGAAAGATACTAGCATGGACAGAGTATTGGCTGATAGGCAGGAGACAAAGAATGGGAATAAAGGGAGTCTTTTCTGGTTAGCTGCCAGTGACTACTGGTGATCCACAAGGGTCTGTGTTGGGACTGCTTCCTTTTATGTTATATGTCATGATTTGGATAATGAGAATTGATGGCTTTGTGGCCAAGTTTGCGGACGATATGGAGAAAGGTGAAAGGGCATCTGGTTTTGAGGAGGCAGAGGGGCTACAGAAGGACTTAGACACATTAGGAGAATGGGCACAGAATAGGCAGATGGAATACACTGTTGAGAAGTGTACGGTTATGCACTTAGGGAGAAGAAATAAAAGCTTAGACTATTTTCTAAATGGAAAGAAAATGAAAAAATCTGAGGTGCATAGAGACTTGGGAGTTCTTGTGCAGGATTCCCTAAAGGTTTACTTACGGCTTGAATTGGTGGTGAGGAAGGTAAACGCAGTGTTAGCATTCCTTTTGAGACGACTAGAATATAAAAGCAAGCATGTAATGTAAGGCTTTATAAGACTCTGGTAAGGCCTCACTTGGAATATTGTGAGCAGTTTTGGACCCCTTATCTTAGAAAGGATGTGCTGATGTTGGAGAGAGTTCAAAGGAAGTTCACAAAAATGGTTCCAGGATTGAAATGCTTATCACATGAGGAACACTTGATGGCTTAGGGACTTTACCCCCGGGAATTCAGAAGACTAAGAAGGGATCTCATTGAAACCTATCAATTGGTGAAAGGCCTCGAAAGAGCAGATGTGGAGAAGATATGTCCTATAGTGGGAGAGTCTAAGACCAGAGGACACAGTCTCACATTAGAGGGATGTCCATTTAGGACAGAGATGAGGAAGAATTCCTTTAGTCAGAGTGTGCTGAATCTGTGGAGTTTGTTGCCACAGGTGGCCATGGAGGCCAACACATTGGGTATATTTACGGCAGAGGTTGATAAATTCTTGATTAGTCAGGGCATGAAGGGCTATGGGGAGAAAGCAGGAGGAAATGGCAGAGCAGACTTGATGGGCCAAATGGCTTATGGTCTCATGCTCTTATGCCCTTGCCTTGAAGTAACAGTGTGCATTAATATTCATTCGTATAACTTCTGGGAGGCCATTTAGCAATATTTGAAAGAAATTCTGAACATGATTATCTCTTGATAAAACCACAAATAACGTGAAATAGATTTGAGCTGACTGTTGTCACATTATATTTGTCTGGACCCAATCAGTATACTCAGGACCATATTATATAATTGATATTGTCTGCAGCTGGGGGGATGAAAATTGAGTTTCAACTGCTTATCTGACAGGTTATTTGTCATATTATACCCATTCTTTTCTGATTTAAACTTCAGATGCTGTTCATTTTTATTATCAACCTTGAAGCTTTACATTTGAACCAAGTAACAAAGTTAGTAGAAGAGATTAGCAAAAGATCAACTTGAGTAGTAGAATCCATACCAAGGAGTTAGACACAGTGGAAACCTTGGATAACTAAATGATTCAACTGTACACAACTGACATTTTTTCAAATGAACGGGTAGAATACGAACGGAGATGAAGTTCTAAATGGGTATAATTCAACAAAAAAGAAGCACTTTGAGATGGGAAGGGCAATGAAGAATTTTCTCCTTCTATATAATTTTCAGCATATTGCCAATGCACAGCCTGTGGCAGTTTGGTGTTTTGAGCAGCAGCCAATCAGCGATCAGGCTTGATTGGCAAGAACAAATTAAAGTTAGCCAGGGGCAGGTGGAGTGGCCATTGTTGGAGTGGGCAGTGTTTGAGTAGTGATTTTGAGGCTTTAATTCTTCGAGGCTGCAGGAGAGAGAGGCTTGAGTGAGAGAAAGTGAAAAGCTGTAAGTAGATTATTTCCCACAGTTTATTTATTGGTTTTCCTTCTTCATATTTGCTCTGTTATAACAGTAGAGATGGCAGGCAGAATAGTTGAATGCTCCTTTTGCCAGTTGTTGGAAGGCTGGGAGACCTCCAGTGTCCCTAATGACGTCACCTGAGAGAAGTGCATGCAGCTTCAGCTTCTAACACTCCACATTAAGGAGTTGGAGCTGGAACTGGATGAACTCTGCATCATTTGGAAGATTGAGGGGGTGATAGATAGGACATATAGAGAAGTAGTTACACCCAAGGTGCAGGACACAGGAAACTGGGTGACAGACAGAAAGAGGAAAGCAGTTAAACAGCCAGTGCAGAGTACCCCTGTGGCCATCCCCCTAGGAATATGTCTACGCTTTTGGATACTGTTGGGGTGTGGGGGAAGAGGAGGGGTGACCTAGCAGGGGAAATTCACAGCAGTCAGCTCTCTGGTACTGAGCCAGATGCAGTGATCAGAAGGGTTGGGGGCAAAGAGGCAAGCTGTGGTGATAGGGGATTCATTAGTTAGAGGAACAGTAAGGAGATTCTGTGGATGAAAACAAGGTTCCTGGATGGTATGTTGCCTCCCAGGTGCCAGGGTCAAGAACAACTCAGACCGAATCCTCAGCATTCTTAAGTGGGAGTGTGAACAGCCAGAGGTCATGGTTCATGTAGGTACCAATGACATAGGTACGAAGAGTGGCGAGGTTCTGCCAAATGAGTTCAGGGAGTTAGCTGTTAAGTTAAGTGATCTCGTGATTGCTACCTGTTCGACATGCTAGTGAGGCCAGAACTAGGAAGATTATACAGTTTAACATGTAGCTAAGAAGTTGGTGTAGAAGGGAAGGCATCATATTTTAGGATTATCGGGCTCTCATCGAGGGAAGATGGTACTTGTACAGAAGAGATTAATTACATCTGCACTGGAGGAGGACTACTATCCTAACAGTGCCCGGGGTGGGGTTTAAGCTAGAGTTGCAGGAATGGAAACCAGAGTGCCAGAACAAATGATGGAGAGGTTGTGAAGACCTCAGGCAAAGTCAGGAATCAAAAGGTTGAGCAGGGTGTGACTAGCATCCTGAGCTGTGTTTATTTCAATGCAAGAAGGATTCTAGGAAAGGCAGATGAGCTCAAGGCATGGATCAACACATGGAATTGTGTTATTGTAGCCATTGGTGAGACTTGGTTGCTGAAGGGGCAGGATTGGCAGCTCAATTTTCCAAGTTCCGTTGTATTGGACACGACAGAGCGGGAGAGATTTAAGTAGGAGGGGTGAGTCTACTAGTCAGGAAAAACGTGACAGGAGTGCTCAGTCAGAACAGACTGGAGAACTTGTCTAGTGAAGCTTTATGGGTGAACTGAGGAATAAGAAAGGTATGACCACATTAAATGGGGCTCTATCCCCAACCTCCGGGCCGCGGAAAAAAGTCGGGTTTTTTTCTTAAAGATGTGCTGGGTGCGTTCCGACTACCACTGCACCACTGCGTGCTTCCTGGCAATGTATCGGTCCGCATCCCAGAGGTTGGGTACCACTGATTTAGAGGAACAAATTTGTAGAAAGATCACAGACAGCTGCAAGAAACAAAATGTATATGATTTTAACTTTCCACATATTGACTGGGAATCCCATACTGTAAAAGAACTAGATGGGATAGAGTTTGTTAAATGTGTTCAGGAAAATTTCCCTAATCAGTACGTAGAAGTCCCAATGAGAGAGCATGCAGTACCTGATCTGCTATTAAGGAATGAGGCACAAGTGCAGGTGACAGAAGTTTGTCTAGGGGAACACTTTGCATCCAGTGATCATAATGTCATTAGTTTCAAAGTAAATATGGAAAAAGCTAGGTCTGGTACATGGGTTGAGATTCTAAATTGGAGAAAGGTCAATTTTGATGGTATCAGAACGGATCTGCCAAATGTGGACTGGGACAGGCTGTTTTCTTGCAAGGCTGTACTTGGTTAGTGGAAGACCTGCAAAAATGAAATTTTAAGTGAAAAAGTGAAAGCTTGTATCTGCCTGTCAGAAATAAAAAGTGAAGACAGCAGGTTTAGGGAACCTTGGTTTTCAAGAGATATTGAGGCCCTAGTTAAGAAAAAAAAAGGAGGTACGTTGCAGTTATGAGCAGGTTGGAACAAATGAAGTACTTACGGAGTATAAGAAATCAAGAGAACACTTAAGGAAGAAATCAGGAGCTCTCGAAGAAGACATGAGGGTGCCCTAGCAAACAAGGTGAAGGAGATTCTACAGATATATTAAGAGCAAACGGATTCCAAGGAACAAAATTGGTTCTCTGGAAGATCAGAATGGTAGTCCATGCATGGAGCCAGAAAAGGTGGGGGAGATTTTAAATGGATTTTTGCATCTGTACTTACTCAGGAGACGGACACACAATCTACAGAAGTGAGGCAAATCTTCATGGACCCAATACAGATTACAGACGAGGAGGTGTTTGCTGTCTTGAGGCAAATTAGAGTGGATAATGATGTGTACCCTCAGACCCTGTGAGAGGCAAGTGCAGAAATTGCCAGGGCCCTAGGAGAGATATTTAAATCATCCTTAGCAACAGGTGGGGTATCGGAGGATTTGAGGATAGCTAGTGTTGTTCCACTGTTTAAGAAAGCCTCTAACAATAAACCAGAAAATTATAGGTGAGTGAGTCTGACACCAGTAGTTGAACATTATTGGAAGGTATTCTAAGGGACAAGTTAAGTGAGTATTTGGATAGACATGGACTGATTAGGGATAGTCAGCATGGCATGGTAGGTTGTGTCTAACCAATCTTATAGAGGAAGTTATAACTTTTGAGGGAGTTACCAAGAAAGGTGATGAAGACAAGGCAGTGGATTTTATCTACATGGACCTTAAGAAGACAGTTGACAAGGTCCCACATGGGAAGTTGGTCAAGAGAGTTCAGTCGCTCAGCACTCAAGATGAGGAAGTAAATTGGATTCGACGTTGGCTTTGTGAGAGAAGCCAGACAGTGGCAGTAGAAGGTTGCCTCTCTGATCGGAGGCCTGTGACTAGTGGAGTGTCGCATAGACTGGTGCTGGGTAAGCTGTTGTTTGTCATTTATATCAATGATCTGGATGATAATGTGGTTAACTGGATCAGCAAATTTGGTGATGAAAAATGTGCCAAGAACTTTTGCTTGTCTTTCACATAAACATTCACGGAAGCTATCCTGATAAAGTGTCTTGACCCCATACATTGGCTTCTTATTCCCCTCCATATATGTTACCTGACCTGCTGATTTCCTCCAGAATTTTGTCTGTTGCTCATGGAAAATATGTCCTTTTTAAAGATTGCTGTGATGTTTGGATGCACTGCAAAAAATGCACTTTTTTATGTTCTACTTTTCTGATTAATCCAAATGCATATTAATGAGATTGTACGAGATACCCTCTTTAATGACCTGTCCTGACCACTGAGAGGGTGAACTTTTCTTCTTTGAACAAGCAAAGGAACAGCTGAATTTATTGTAATTCATAACTAGAGTGAAATTTTAACAAAATGAATTTCAAGAAAAAGCACTATATCCCACAATGCAAACTTTACTGAAAATATTTAAATCACAGGGATTCCATATTCCTAAATACGCAAAGATAATAGGACTGTTAATTACAATGTCTCTTCCAGACTGACTCTTGAATCAACTTTCTGCAAATGATGCTGCAATCAAGAGAGAGCAAATCCTTAAAGAGGTAATGGCCTTAAAGCCAAATAATGATTTTACAACCAATACAATTGTTACGTTTTGGAACTTCAAAACATTAAACTAATTCAAGGAAGATGCAGGAGTCTGGAAAAGCAGGTGTAACATTGTCTTTGCTTTAAGCAAGGTCTGTACGTATCACGTGGTAGTGTAATGATGTATGCAATTAACTTATTTTTACATTTAACCCATAATTAATTATTTAAATGAACAAGACTGCTTAATCAAACAATATATATGCAAGATCATTCAAATATTAAATACAGAACACCGTCCCTGCTTAGCTATAAACTCCAACTCAATAGAGAATGCATCTCAACCATAGACATAGTATACAATATGATACTAGTACTATTTACAGACAGCCAAGGCACAGTAAAATTTAAATTGTCCCATTCAGGCCTAAGGACTTAATTGCTGTGGAGGCTTTCTCACTCTTGTGGGATAACTTCTTTCCTGATAAGGGGTCACTCTGCTTGGCAGGTGAGACTTGTAGCTCTGAAACTACCTCAGGTTCGTTGTGGTCGTAGGAGTTGACTCTGAGACTGCAGAAGGTGGTTCTGACAGTGGAAGCCACCTTTATTCTTCTTCATTTTTCTTCTTCTTGCTTGTGTGTCTTGAAGGTGCATTTAGTTCACTGGAGTAATCTTTTATTAACGTTTCTATTGTTCCCTTTCAGATCAGATCAGAGAGATCTGATCTCTCCTCTTGGTTTCCGCATCCACAGCATCATCTGACAAACCCTGTGGTTTTGTAACTTCATTGACTCCTTTCTTTTTGGCATTCTATTGATCTAGTCTTTGTATCTACCCTTACAAGCAGCTTTTTGTCTCCCTCTTGAAGGTCATGCATAGCCTTAACGTACACAGAGCAGATTCTGGTTCTTTATATTCACAAAAGCTGAATGCTTGCAATTTTCTTCAGATCTGTTGAACTCTCTTCCAGCTTAAAACCAAGCCACATTTCGCAAGTAACTGCCTTACTAACATGACAGAAGCTTTCTCAGATATGTCGCCTATGAAAACTGTTGCAGTCGGACCACTGCTTTCATTACTTTCATAATTCCTCTGAGCAGCATGGTCCTTCCTAGGTCCAATAGGCTTTCCAACCAGAGGCACAGAGATTGGCGCTAACACCTGTTTGACCTCTGTTGTGCAACAGTTCATGGTGTGCAGCATGAGACAGCTGTGGCATCATCCAGTACCCTTCTTAATTCACTTTCAAGGCAGGGCATGTAGCGTGCAAATGGTGGATGGATCTCCAATCAAGTTGTATTTGTCACAGCCAGTCATGTCCCCAGAATTCTGGTCCTTCAATTTTTTCCTCATACAAGCTCAATATGGCTTGTTGGTTGCTGTACTTCAGTTAGAAATGTCATTCCTACAGGAGTTATCTTTCCTCCAATCTAAGTTCATAGTTGAATATCTGTTTGAAATGTTGTTCAAACTCAATTTGTGGAATGACTGAAACAGCTAAGCCAGTGTCCAATTCCATTTTAATTAATTTGCTGTTAATTTCTGATATAAGCATATTGCTTGTCTCCTGGTAGTTTTCAAATTGTAAACCATAATGGCACGTTGTAGTGTGTCATTCTCATCATTAACAGATTTTTTCATCAATAGCATGCAGATTAGTATTCTGTTTGAAACTGCAACTTGACTTCTTATCTTTTTCTCTTTTCTGCAGTCCATTTATTTTTGTCTTCCCAACATGCTCAATGATGTATCCTACTTTGTTGCATTTTCTGTGAGTTTTGCATTTAAATCTGTATTTGTTTGGTGTATGTGAGCTCCTCCAACAATAATAACACAATTTACTCAGCCAGGCCAGTTTCTGTTAAGACAGTACAATTTTGTTGACACTTACTTTCCTTCCTGACTGCAATTCAATTGCATCTCTGTCTGCGGTTTCCATTAAAATAGAGATTTCCACTTCTCTTTTAAATGTAAGCTGTGCTTCAGTTGGGAGACATTTTTGAATGTTTTCTTATAAGATTCCACAAACGAAATAATCTCTTAGTGTATCATTAAGCCCATTACCGAACTGACAATGCTCAGACAAACTCTAATTCATCCACATAGGCTGAAATGGACTTCCCTTCTTTTTGATTCTACTAATGAAACCAAAAGCATTCTGCAACCAGTAATTGTCTTGGTTCTAAATGTTCCTGCATCACTTTAACAATATCAAGAAAGGTCATTTCTGCATGGTTGATAGGAGCAGCCAAACTTTGAAGCAAAATGTATGACTTTAAACGCAATGCACTCAGGAAAATTGGCACTCACTTCTCACTAGCTGTTTAATTTGCTTCAGAATACAGTACTGTTCCAATAGCTCAGTGTACATGAGCCAATTACCTATGGTGTAATCAAACTCGTTAATCTTTCTGATGTAGCCAGCCATTTCTGATATTTTTTTAATGATTATTATCACCCGGTACTCACTCTTTATGAACTCTGAATTCTTCTGTTTACGGCCTTTTTTTAAAACTCAATTATATCTTCCCTTCTAAAGATCATGTGCTAGTCTACTTCACCACTCCTTGCTATGCTTTTTTTGAAACTTGAATGTCCCGCTGCGTTTAAATGGGTCAGTAGCCAGGTTTGTTTCAAAAATACCTCCTCTCCAATGTTACGTTTTGTAACTTCAAAACATTAAATTAATTCAAGGAAGACACAGGGGTCCAAAAATGTGGTTGTAACTTTATCTTTAAGTGAGGTGAGCACATATCACATGGCAGTGTATAGATGTATGCAATTAACGTATTTTTTCATCAAACCTGTTATTAAAATTATTTAAATAGACAAGAATGCTTAATGCAACAAGATATATACAAGATCACTCAAATATTATTGAAATATTATATACACAACAACATCCTCTACAATATGAGTAACAGGTCAGGACAGTGGAAAAATTCACTGAGTGAAACTGATGAGAAGACAAAAATCTGTTAATTGGATACAGAGTAACATGGCTTGGACATGATATTTTTAATTATTTATTTACAGTATCTCTGAGTCTCTGGCAAGGTGAACATTTAAAGTTTATCCTTAATTGTCCATGAAATGAGTAGCAGACTGTGCCATTTCACAGGAACCATTATGATTCAGCTGCATTGCTATGCGTCTGGAATTCCAAATAAACCAAGCTAGTTAAAGATGACAGAGTTCCTTCCCTAAAAAGCATTAATGAGCTAGGTAGCTTTCAACCACAACCTAGTAGTTCTCTGATCATCATTACTGATGTTAGTTTTACAATAAAACTCCAGCACGTCTGGGACTTTGGTGATGTGAAACCAATAGATTCTGTGGACAATCAAAAGGCATTCTACTAATATTCCAACATATTTTCCATTTTTTATAGATGATACACAGTAGAACAATAAATCTTTAGTCAACCCAGTGAGTTTAAAGGGAATATGGAAAACCAGGCCCCAGAAATGTCCAAGGGAGAGCAATGAACAGAACCAAATGAATTTAAAGGGACCACTGGAAGCAAGACCCAGTTAGTTTAAAGGGAGTGGGAGCTAGGATCCTTGTGATTGGAAATGGTAGTTGCAAGTGGGACTCTTGTGAAAATCCTATTCCCTTTTCTCAGTTCCTTCACCTCCGCGCATCTGTTCCCAGGACACGGCTTTCCTTTCCATCACATATGTTCTCTATCTTCAAAATCAGCGTTCCCTTTCTTCACTATAGATGCCACCCCTACCTGCATCTCCTCCATTTCCTGAATATCTGTGCTAACCGCATATTCCTGTCACCTTACCAACAATAGAGTTCCTCTTGTCCTCAACTACCACCCCCACAGCCGTGGTATCCAACAGATTATTCTCTGCAACTTCTGCCATCTCCAAAGGGATCCTACCACTAAGCATATCTTTACCTCCCCCCTTCCACCTTTTGCAGGGATTTCTCCCTCCGAGATTCCATTGTCCAGTTATCTATCCTCACTAATCTCCCTCCCAGCACCTATCGCAGCAAGTGGCCCAAGTGCTACACCTGCCCATACACCTCCTCCCTCACCTCCATTCAGGGCTCCCAGGCAGTTCTTGCAGGTGAGGCAATGCCCCACCTGCAAATCGGCTGGAGTTGTCTATGTCTGGTGCTCCCAATGCAGCCTCTTCTACATTGGCAAGACCTAGTATTAAGTTGTGGGACCGCTTTGTCAAGAATATCCACTCCATTCACCATAAGCAGGACTTCTCAGTGGCCAAAAATTATAATTTCAATTCCCATTCCTGTTCTGATGTGTCAGTCCATGGCTCCTCTTGTGCCAAAATGCGTCCACCCTCAGGGTGGAGAAGCAACACCTTATACCATCTGAGTAGCTGCCAACCAGATGCATGAATATCCATTTCTCCTTCCAATAAACAAATCCCCCCCCATTCCCCTCTGACCTTTCTCACCTGCCTATTACTTCCCCCTGGGTCCTCTCCTCCTTCCCTTTTTCCTCTGGTCCACTTCCTTCTCCTATCAGATTCCTCCTTCTCCAGCCCTTGACCTTTCCTACCCACCTAGCTTCACCTAATGTATCACCTCTAAAAAGCCTCCTTCCCCTCCCTGCACCTTTTTATTCTGGCATCAATAGACACAATATGCTAGAGGAGCTCTAAATTTCTATTCTGCCATCTTCCCCCTTCCTTCTAAGCCCTGAAGAAGGGTCTCGGCCCGAAACATCGACTGATTATTCATTTCCATAGATGCTGCCTGACCTGCTTAGTTCCTCCAGCATTTTGTGTGCATCGCGCTGCATTTCCAGCATCTGCAGACTTTCTCTTCTTTATATTTCTCAAGCTATGCCATGCTATTAAACCTAATTCTGATACATCTTAATTTCCTGTTTTTCAACACTAGGCAATGTAACCTATTTTACGTTTTATCGATGTTCCTCTCTGATATAATTTAGGTGTGAAAGTGAGATTAGTAACATGCTGCACTTTCTTGCGGAGAACTTTCTCTTGAAAGACACCGACTAGATACATGTATTGCATTTGTTAAAACTTGTTGTTAGACTGAGCTTTGATCTACTTACAATTGGTAACTGCTTGGGAAATTAGAGAAGGAAATAGATGTGGAAATCTATGGACAGTACTTGAAAATTAGCAGAACAAAATCATTTTTCAAGGATAATTAAATTGTTCATGCATTAATTAAGGTATGGAGGAATAAATGGAAAAAAATAAATATAACTCCTACTCCTTCAGTACAATCATATGCTAATAAACCAGAGGTGTTGCAGGATTAATTATGAGCAATGATTAGTTACGTGAGAAGGAGGAAAATAGAAAAGTAATAAAGTACATGTGCAGATGAGATAAATATTCAGAACATTAGCTACAAAAATAAAGACAAAATCTTGTAAAGAAATGTGAGCAAGAGGTTAGAAATTGGTACACTAGAAAAATGAGATTGGAAATAACAGACTGATAATTAAATAATTCAATTAAATTATTTAAGTTGTCTTTATGTATATAGTTCTTATTGTAATTTATAGTTTTATTATGTATCGCAATGCACTGCTGCCACAAAACATATTTCACGAGATATGCTGTGATATTAAACTTGATTATGATACATCATGATTTCCTGTTTTTCAACACTATACATGTGAGCCTCTTTTATGTTTTACCAATGTTACTCCTGAGCTGACATAGGAACATACAGCAAATTCAAATGCAGAACTGCTAATTAACAGCAGGAATTTTCAAGAGGTATAGTCTAAAGTTAAAAAGATAAATACCACAAACAAAAAAGACTACTTTATTTCAAAATGCTACTGGTAAAAAGAAATAGGCAATTGACTCCAATGGAAGAAGATGGAGGTACTCAAAATTAATAAGCAAGCTGTATTAGCAAACTTCTGTAGTGATCTATGACCCTATGACTCAAACAATATACCTAGCTAAAAGTCATGCTTTCCATACTAAAACTAAACATTGTATGAAAAATTAAACATCAAATGCTGGTGATTTATGATCCATAAATTTCATTTTAGCTTGCCCTTTTTATCTCATGTGTAACATGTGAAGGACAGAGGACTTTATTAATTGCCTCCAAAGACGTAGTGCACACCTGGACACCACTTCCAGAACTTCACTGGAGACAACTCCTGGAGAACTAAGTTTCCATTACACCTCAGAGACGAACTCCTGCGTGATACAAAGGGAACGCCCCTCAATGTATCCCAGGTCAGCACTGGGAACCTGACCATGATAACATTCTATGGATCTCTGCAAAAGTTGATACATGTACATCATTAGCCTTTTGAAGAAGGAATTATAGGGAGTGGGCGGGTTGGGATTCACGGAAACTGGGACACAGTACCATACGCAAAAGGCATAATGGCAACTTTAATAACAATTCACTCTAGTTCAATAATCTGTAACACATGTTCTTTATTGAATATTCATATAATAATATGCTTTCAAAAGACTCATTAAAGTATCAAATTAAATTTTTCAAAAGTGCTTTAATTTTTAAAATGTATGTATATCAGGGGAGCAACTTTAAAAACTGGTTTATGATTACTATAGCAATAGTCACTTTGCATTGGTATCAGTAAAAACTATATTTCTAATGGCTTGCATTTCCATCCACAGTATTTAGAAAAATTACATAAATTGAGAATACATGTCAAAGTTTATTAACTTTTCAAAAATAATGAGCTTCATATCATCTTTATTACTTTTACATAATAAAATGGAGTTTTCAAAACTACAGAAGTTAGTTTACCAGATTTGATTTCAATAGCTCTTAAAGGAACCAATGTAGGACACTGCCCCCACCCTAGCAAAACTAAAGACGTAGTGCTGATTTTCATGGAATCAGGCAACCATGCATAAAACTTTTGACCTATTCCTTTCTTGAAAATTGAGAATTGCAGCCTTCAGCTCCCTTTAAGTAACATCTTCTGGCTACTCTTAGCAGAGGTTTTTTTTAAATTGGGAAAAACTGCCAAACAACACTTGTTAATATATATTGTGCCCTGATCACACATGAAGTGAGCTGCAATGCTTCTGATTTTTTGCAGTCAATCATTCATGCAGCACAATCATTCCACCCACTCATTCCCTGATATCAATCAGCCACATTATTTTTTTTAACACAGAGAGTGCTGATGACAATCTGTTATTTTTTTCCACAACGCAAGACCGTAGGATCTATTTGCTACATGAGCAATAATGCATCAACTAAACTTTACCCTCAGAGTATTTTAAGCAGTTAGTGCAAAAACAATATGCCTCTGCATCAGAAGTGACTGCTGGATGAAACCTCTGCAGAAGCAATGATTGCTAGACACTCTGTCCCTTCAGTGCAGACCCTCCCGAGTGATTTGTATAGTTCCATTTGACCTTTTTTCTATAAACTACTACTCAAGAAGTTATCCAGTAAATATCTACCAATTTTCTGAACAATGTATTGGCTTAAAGATCAGTTAATCTCATTTAGACTTTAAGCAATACCTATAGCTTGCCCTGCAAAAGTCCCAAGTAATGAAAACTATCCATGAAAACAAGCTTCTGGAGACTGACCAGTATTCAGACCATGTCTGTGTACATACATTTACTGATGCCTCTGGACACATCTTCAGTGATGTTCCTGGAATCAACGGGTGTTTCGGGTCTTTCAACATCATACGCCCTCCTCTATGTGACCCAGCCGGGGCTGATCAGACCCCAGCTTGTGTCCAGATGGCTAGCTACTTATGACTCCATGGCTCCCCTCTTTTGAGCCACAGCCATCTTGAGGCCCTCTCTGCCGCATCGGTGGTACTGCGGATGACTCTCCTCTTCCTCTCTCCCTCGATGCCCAAATTGCTGAAGGCTCTAGCTAAGGAACGGGCTGCGAATCCCCTACAACCAACCTCCACTGGGAGACACCTCGCTCTCCATCCAGCCTGCTGACAGTTGCTGACTAGTCCTGCGTACTTGGAGAGCTTCCTTTCAAAGGCCTTTTCCAAGCCATCTTCCAGTAGAACTGTCAGCTCCAGCAGCACCATTTGCTTAGTAGACTCAGACACAAGGACAATGTCTGGTCACAGGGTGGTGGCTGTGATATGGTTGGGGAACTTCAGCTGCCCTTCGAGGTCCACCAACAGCTGCCAGCCCTTTGCAGAGGTCAGGACACCTGCAGATGTTCTTTTGGCAGGTATTGGCTGCTCCCCAGCTCTGACAAAGGCAATGGTCCGCTTGGAGGGTCGGGACTGCTTCGCCCATTCAACTCCTGCACTGATGACTTCAGTGATGGTCTTCAGGACTTGATCATGCCTCCATCGGTACCGTTCCTCACCAAGTGCCCTTGCGCAGCTGCTGAGGATGTGCTCCAGGGTTCCTCGCTTGGAGCACAGTGGGCACGCAGATGACTCTGCCTTGCCCCATGCGTGCAGGTTTGATGGGCTTGGAAGCACATTGTACACTGCCTGGATATCTAAAGTGGTGAGTTGAAAGTGTTTGCTTGTTTCAGGCTATTTGCCATTTTTATTTGCACAGTCCCATGTTACATCATCCCTACTTTCTTGGCACATCCAGATTACTGAGACAATCATTCTCCTTTTCTGGAAGCAGGGAGAACACACAGAGAGATCCATCCAAGCCAAGTTGCACCAGAAGCAGTGTTACGGTATTGGGTTTTGCTGACTGCGAAATTCCAAACTCAAATGCAGACCTTAAGCCCTACTGGATATAAATAGTGTGAGTATTCTCACTAAAGAGAGATTATACTGTAACGACCCAATCTTCACAGACTAGATTACTTGCCTGTTTATTCATCACAGTGAATTTAGCTGCCAATACCCACTATTCGAGCAGTGGGTTCCCTCTTCCTACCAAGGAGAAAATACTTTCAGCAAACTAAGTTGTTTAAAACACAGTTAATTTATTTTCAGTGATACACGTTTAAATACACATAAAATTCTTAAAACACATTTAAAACTCAGAGGATTTATATCTTAAACACTTCCAAATTACAAACCATTTCTAAATCAAAAGCTTTTCAAAATCACAAATCCCAAAGGATTTCCAGAACATAGGCACAATTCCTATTAACGAAAAAGATACACCAATGATGCAGATGAACAATTCATCCATCACAGAAAATGAAACCAGGTTAATGGATTCCAGCTCACCCCGTGTTTCCTTCAGACCTTCTTAACCATTCCTAACAAGCCTGAGCTGCTCTCTACATTTATACTGTTTCTCTGCCACTTGGGTGACTTCACTCACATATTTTCTCAGATACCTTTTTTTACACAAAAGATCTAAAAGCTTTTGGAGACATACATCTCAGCTCCCCACCATCAATTCTGTAATGCTATCTTCTCTGAGTATATAAAACTCCCAACATTACTAGATCAGTTATCAAGGAGATCTGTGATTTTTTTTTTGGTGAGAATGATGTAATGGTCTTTTGGAGGTCACCTGATGTAATTTTCCCACCGATGTGAGGTCACGTGATGACATGTCCACCATGGGTATATAAGGGAAGACCTCAGATGACGCAGTTAGTTTTCAGTTTTTAGTTTTCCAGCTAGAACGTGCAGCTGTGTCTCCGTTTCTGTTGCGTATTTCTTTTTATGACGCGGTTTCATTTTTAAAATGGAGTGTTACGTTCTGTTGCAAGGTACAATGGTGCTGGACTGGCAATTTTTGCTAGATGTGTTGATTTGCCTTTTTCCAGCAGTATTGGAGAGTGAAGACTTCATCAAAGTACAGGATATGAAGGATTAAAATAAGTCTGGAATGTTCGGCAGTTTAATAAAGGATCGACCTTATTGAGTCTTCGTTGAAGAAGTAGCAACCTGCATTAAGGATAACTCTTGCCAAAAGAGAAAGGATGTTCATGCACGATTTGCTCTCTAGAAGAAATTAAGGTCAGTTGTTTTAAGCCATTTATCTCCTGCATCGTGATTCCTTTGGACAAAACCAACAGGAAAGTCATATCTATGAAGAAATCCTTCTCCAGAGAAGTGTCTCCCAATTGAACGTATAAATCTGTTGGATTTTCCAATTTACCATTTTAAGAACTGTATTTGACTTTACCGCTTTAAGAACTGTTTTCGCATTTAACACTTTATGAACCAGTGCTGAGTGACGATTTGTTGAATGGCTGCATAGCAGTTAACTTCCGGTTAAGGTTTTCATTTGTTTTTTTTTTATTGTTTATCCGTGTTTAATAAATATTTGGTTGTTTTTATATAACCTGTCTCGATTGATATTCATTGTTGCCGGTTACGTAACAATATGTTAAATAATAATTCGTAATAAGGTGGATGAATTGAAAGTGCAGATTGTTATTAATGATTATGATATAGTTGGGATCACAGAGACATGGCTCCAGGGTGACCAGGGATGGGAGCTCAACGTTCAGGGATATTCAATATTCAGGAGGGATAGACATGAAGGAAGGGGAGGTGGGGTGGCATTGCTGGTTAAAGAAGAGATTAACGCAATAGAAAGGAAGGACATAAGCCGGGAAGATGTGGAATCGATATGGGTAGAGCTGCGTAACACTAAGGGGCAGAAGACGCTGGTGGGAGTTGTGTACAGGCCACCTAACAGTAGTAGTGAGGTCGGAGATGGTATTAAACAGGAAATTAGAAATGTGTGCAATAAAGGAACAGCAGTTATAATGGGTGACTTCAATCTACATGTAGACTGGGTGAACCAAATTGGTAAAGGTGCTGAGGAAGAGGATTTCTTGGAATGTATGCGGGGTGGTTTTTTGAACCAACATGTCGAGGAACCAACAAGAGAGCAGGCTATTCTGGACTGGGTTTTGAGCAATGAGGAAGGGTTAATTAGCGATCTTGTCGTGAGAGGCCCCTTGGGTAAGAGTGACCATAATATGGTGGAATTCTTCATTAATATGGAGAGTGACATAGTTAATTCAGAAACAAAGGTTCTGAACTTAAAGAGGGGTAACTTTGAAGGTATGAGACATGAATTAGCTAAGATAGACTGGCAAATGACACTTAAAGGATTGACGGTGGATATGCAATGGCAAGCATTTATAGGTTGCATGGATGAACTGCAACAATTGTTCATCCCAGTTTGGCAAAAGAATAAATCAAGGAAGGTAGTGCACCCGTGGCTGACAAGAGAAATTAGGGATAGTATCAATTCCAAAGAAGTAGCTTACAAATTAGCCAGAGAAAGTGGCTCACCTGAGGACTGGGAGAAATTCAGAGTTCAGCAGAGGAGGACAAAGGGCTTAATTAGGAAGGGGAAAAAAGATTATGAGAGAAAACTGGCAGAAAACATAAAAACGGACTGTGAAAGCTTTTATAGGTATGTAAAAAGGAAAAGACTGGTAAAGACAAATGTAGGTCCCCTGCAGACAGAAACAGGTGAATTGATTATGGGGAGCAAGGACATGGCAGACCAATTGAATAATTACTTTGGTTCTGTCTTCACTAAGGAGGACATAAATAATCTTCCAGAAATAGTAAGGGACAGAGGGTCCAGTGAGATGGAGGAACTGAGTGAAATACATGTTAGTAGGGAAGTGGTGTTAGGTAAATTGAAGGGATTGAAGGCAGATAAATCCCCAGGGCCAGATGGTCTGCATCCTAGAGTGCTTAAGGAAGTAGCCCAAGAAATAGTGGATGCATTAGTGATAATTTTTCAAAACTTGTTAGATTCTGGACTAGTTCCTGAGGATTGGAGGGTGGCTAATGTAACCCCAATTTTTAAAAAAGGAGGGAGAGAGAAACCGGGGAATTATAGACCGGTTACCCTAACGTCGGTGGTGGGGAAACTGCTGGAGTCAGTTATCAAGGATGTGATAACAGCACATTTGGAAAGCGGAGAAATGATCGGACAAAGTCAGCATGGATTTGTGAAAGGAAAATCATGTCTAACGAATCTCATAGAATTTTTTGAGGATGTAACTGGTAGAGTGGATAGGGGAGAGCCAGTGGATGTGGTATATTTGGATTTTCAAAAGGCTTTTGACAAGGTCCCACACAGGAGATTAGTGTGCAAACTTAAAGCACACGGTATTGGGGGTAAGGTATTGGTGTGGGTGGAGAATTGGTTAGCAGACAGGAAGCAAAGAGTGGGAATAAATGGGACCTTTTCAGAATGGCAGGCGGTGACTAGTGGGGTGCCGCAAGGCTCAGTGCTGGGACCCCAGTTGTTTACAATATATATTAATGACTTGGATGAGGGAATTAAATGCAGCATCTCCAAGTTTGCGGATGACACGAAGCTGGGCGGCAGTGTTAGCAGTGAGGAGGATGCTAAGAGGATGCAGGGTGACTTGGATAGGTTGGGTGAGTGGGCAAACTCATGGCAGATGCAATTTAATGTGGATAAATGTGAAGTTATCCACTTTGGTGGCAAAAATAGGAAAACAGATTATTATCTGAATGGTGGCCGATTAGGAAAAGGGGAGGTGCAACGAGACCTGAGTGTCATTATACACCAGTCATTGAAAGTGGGCATGCAGGTACAGCAGGCGGTGAAAAAGGCGAATGGTATGCTGGCATTTATGGCGAGAGGATTCGAGTACAGGAGCAGGGAGGTACTAATGCAGTTGTACAAGGCCTTAGTGAGACCACACCTGGAGTATTGTGTGCAGTTTTGGTCCCCTAATCTGAGGAAAGACATCTTTGCCGTAGAGGGAGTACAAAGAAGGTTCACCAGATTGATTCCTGGGATGGCAGGACTTTCATATGAAGAAAGACTGGATGAACTGGGCTTGTACTCGTTGGAATTTAGAAGATTGAGGGGGGATCTGATTGAAACATATAAGATCCTAAAGGGATTGGACAGGCTAGATGCAGGAAGATTGTTCCCGATGTTGGGGAAGTCCAGAATGAGGGGTCACAGTTTGAGGATAGAGGGGAAGCCTTTTAGGACCGAGATTAGGAAAAACTTCTTCACACAGAGAGTGGTGAATCTGTGGAATTCTCTGCCACAGGAAACTGTTGAGGCCAGTTCATTGGCTATATTTAAGAGGGAGTTAGATATGGCCCTTGTGACTACAGGGGTCAGGGGGTATGGAGGGAAGGCTGGGGCGGGGTTCTGAGTTGGATGATCAGCCATGATCATAATAAATGGCGGTGCAGGCTCGAAGGGCCGAATGGCCTACTCCTGCACCTATTTTCTATGTTTCTATGTAATATCCATCTGATCTGCAAGTTTCCTCGAACTAAATAAGCCAAATTAAATAACCTATTGTCTTATACTGTATGCTTGAGCAATAATAGACCAGGCAATATCAGTGAGCAGTTTACTTTCCACAGAGTGTCTGCTATGCACAAAGCTTGCTTGCAAAGCTGTGTTTTTAACTTCAAGCTGATTGTTGCTCCCCAATTACATTTTAAGAACTGAAGACTGATTCCCATTTTATGACCAGAAGCTAAACAAAGCAACATTAGTTGGAAGCTTATTTACAAATTTCAATTGGTTATCAGTGCTGGAAAGGCTCTCTTCAATCCAGTGCTTAAAGAACTCATTGAGTACTTCCCAATGTAGGGTTTTCTGTATGTGTTTTTTTTTTTCTTTAGAGCATTCACTTCCTCAATCTCTGCTGCACATATTTCCCAAATCTCAAAGGAATTTTACCATTATAATTTTGCATAAACATACAACATCAATGTCCATATTTTAAGTCCATTTTAGTCCGTCTTTCATATCTTCTTCCCCACAAAGAGTTTTTGCCACTTTCTTGATATAAGTTTGAATCACTGTCACTGTCACCATTAGTTCCTCAGGTTAGCTGGCAATGTCTCTCATTAAGCTGAAGACAGTTCATTTCTTTCATAGGGGTGTTTGCATTGCTTTCAATGCAGTGCACGACCTTACTCAAGTTTTCTGAAATCAAGTCTTGCAAACAAGATCATGTACTGCTGTCTTTTTTTGCTAATGGGTTAGTAATCTCACATTTTAGATACAGAAATTTATATCCATCAGCTACATGATTTCACAATATAATAACATATATATAAAATGAAATATCTATGAAATTCAGATTACAATTCTCCTGTCGAGGTGTCTGTCTGTACCTTTAATTCTAGGCTCCTAGAAAAAGATGTCACAACATTGGCGTTGGTTGTATCTCTCACATGCGAGTCAAAACCCATTCGTGTGGTATAATTTAACATTCTGATACCGACCATTCCGTCTGCATATGGTTCTTCAAATTTTGGTGATTCTGGACTCTGGGTATAATTGTTCCAGTATTCCCCCTTTATTTTGTTAAGGATTGGGCCTATCTGAGAAGAATGGACACATTTCCCAACTGTTGTGGTTTCCCATAAAACTTTAAGTGAGCAGGGACTACTTAGTCTGTTTTGTCAAACCATGGGATTTTATCAATCAAATAATGTATACAAATTGTTCTTGTAACATCAAATTTAACATGAATAATACCACATACATAATATATGCTTCTATCCAAATAATAAGCAAACAGCCAATGCATTCTAACAGTTCTACCTTGTGACAATATAACACTTTGTAGACCTCGGAGGCTCTGGGATTACACCTCCATTTCAGAAGAAATCAGAACAAAATAGGTAAAAAGGTTATCAGGCGAATATCATCCCTCAGGGGTAGCCATCTTTCTCCTCCTGGTAAGTCTTTTAACATTGTATAACATAACACACAAAATATAGTGAGATCGATGGTTTTAAATGTCAAAGGTGTAAACCATGATAGTATAATGTCATCATTAGCAATGAACCATATTACCAAAGTACATTATATAAAATTTTAAGAAGCATATATAAAAAAGTTACCTATAATAAAAAGTAAATATGCAATATCCAAATAGGTAAGTGAAAAATAATGTTTGCTAACTCATCGTTCCATGGTATTGTGTTGTTAGAGTAATTATTTACAACAGACAGATCCCAACCAACTTCAAGATGAGGCAAGAGACATGCATACCCGAATGCAACTAGTGATCAGGACTGGGAAAAGGAGAGGAGCAAGGATAACATGATCAGAGGGTCAGGGCCGGTCAGGGCAGTCCCTGCTCTTCATTCTCCTGGGGTTGAGTTCAAACCACAGATATAGGTAAAGAGACAAGGGATAGCAAAGCAGTCATACAAGAGAAAGCCCATGATAGTGCAGGTCACCAGAAATGCAGAAAATTGTCATATTACCTTGACATCGAACAACGGAGTGGAATACTGGCCACAATTAGAGAAACGGAAACGTCTAAAATCTTTGAAGTAAGAATGTTTATATATTTCCTGGCCATAAAGGGTAAATGCATTAAGAGATCTGTCTAAAGTAGAAGACTTTATTAAAATAAAATAGAGATTTCACAATGTTCTAGTCTAATGGCTTCAATGTCATCCTCCCATGAGTGGGATCATTCAATGCCATTACAGTGTCTATACTCTCCTTCAAGTGTAGAGGGATCCATATCAAGGGATTCCTCTCTTGGTTTACCTTTGATATCTAGCCTGAAATCTTTAAGTGTTGTTAGAGTATTATTAATTATTTCCACAAGGGATTCTTTTCCTTCCCATATATCTACGTTCACTTCATCTGCAATGCGGTCAGAGTGAATGTTTAAGTGGACAAGAATAATCACTTTGCCGAAGGCAAGTCTTAAGGGTTACAGTGTATTAGTTCACATGACTAAGAGGCAAGGGCTATTTAGTAATACTTAAATAGAATCATTATTGCTCGCAGATTCCTCTAATTTAATATTCTCTGAGTCATTAAGTTTCAGGGGTATTTGAGCCAAATGAGACAATTTATGCAGTAACACACACAAAATGCTGGAGAAACTCAGCAGGCCAGGCAGCATTATGGAAAAAAAACACAGTCAAAGTATCGGGCTGAAACCCTTCGGCAGGGCTGGAGAAAAAAAGGCTGAGGAGTAAATTTGAAAAGTTGGGGGAAGGGAGAGAGAAACACCAAGCGATAGGTGAAACTGGGAGGGGGAGGGATGAAGCAAAGAGCTAGGAAGTTGATTGGTAAAAGAGACGGAAGGCCATGGAAGAAGGAAAAAACCAATGAGCTGCTCTAAAACACCATTTCATAGGGATTCTAGAAACTCCCCCTTTTGGAATCCCGCACCAAACTGATTTTCCCAATCTACCAGCATATTGAAATCCACCATGATTATTGTAACATTGCCCTTTTAGCATGCATTTTCTACCACCCACTGAAATTTGTAGACGACTGTTTGGAGGTCCATATACAACTCCCATCAGGGTCTTTTTTCCCTTGCAGTTCCTTAGCTCTATCCACAATGATTCAACACCTTCTGATCCTATGTCACCTCTTTCTAATGGTTTGATTTCATTTTTTACAAACAGAGGAACGCAGCCCCCTCTGCCTTCCTGCCTGTCCTTTTGATATAATAGGTATCCTTGAACATTAAGCTCCTAGCTTCAGTCTTCTTTTGGCTATGATTCAGTGATGCTTACAACATCATATGTGCCCATCTGTAACTGTGCTACAAGTTCATCTACCTTATTCCGTATACAACAGTGCATTCAAATATAACACTTTCACTCCTGTATACACTCTTTTCGATTTTGTCCACCTTTTACGTTGCAATTCATCCTGCTGACTACAATTTTACCCTATCAACAGCCTCTTTTCCCTATACTTTGCCTCTGTTGGTAAACCAGCTACCTCATCTACAGCACTATCACTCCCTGACAAATTAGTTTAAACTCTGCCCATAAGGATATTGGAACCCCTCTGGTTCAGGAGTAATCTATCCCTTTTGTACAGGTCATACCTTCCCCAGAACAGATCCCAATGATCCAGAAATCTGAACCCCTGTTCCCTGCACCAGTTCCTCTGCCACATATTCACCTGCCAAATCATCCTATTCCTTCCGTCACTGGAACGTGGCACAAGACAGTGATAAGGATGACTACCTCCTTATCTATCACCTCTTCATTCTCCTGTATGAGTAGAAGGCAATCGAGCTGCAGCTCCATTTCCTTAATACGTTCAAAAATGAACTAATCTTATGTGTGTGGACTATAATTCTCCTATAAACTACTTAATGCAAAGTATATAAAACAATATTTAAAAAAAATATTTTACAATATTTCAGCTTTCACATATACACTCAGTGGCCACTTTATTAGGTACCTCCTACAAAGTGACCATTGAATGTATGCTTGTGGTCTCCACTGCTACAGCCCATTCACCTCAAGGTTCAATGGGTTGTGTATTGAGAAATACTCTTTTGCACACCACTGTTGTAACGCGTGGTTATTTGCGTTACTATCAAAAGTGTGGGCGTCCAGGAACGAGATATACCAGCTAGTTGAGTGTGTTGCTCTTAATATCAGTTGACCAAACAGCTGATTGTGGACTTCGGAATGGATAAGATGAGGGAACACAACTAATTCTCATAGGGGGATCAGTAGTGGAGAGAGTGAGCAATTTCAAGATCCTGGGTGTCAATATCTCTGAGGATCTAATCTGGTCCCAACATGTCAATGCAGCTATAAAGAAGGCAAGACAGTGGCTATATTTCATCAGGAGTTTTAGGATATTTGGTTTGTCACCTAAAACATAGAAACATAGAAAATAGGTGCAGGAGTAGGCCATTCGCCATTCAGTATGATCATGGTTGATCATCCAACTCAGAACCCTGTACCTGCCTTCTCTCCATACCCCCGATCCCTTTAGCCACAAGGGCCATATATAACTCCCTCTTAAATATAGCCAATGAACTGGCCTCAACTGTTTCCTGTGGCAGAGAATTCCACAGGTTCACCACTCTCTGTGTGAAGAAGTTTTTCCTCATCTAGGTCCGAAAAGGCTTTCCCTTTATCCTTAATCTGTGACCTCTCGTTCTGGACTTCCCCGACATCGGGAACCATCTCCCTGCATCTAGCCTGTCCAATCCCTTTAGGATTTTATACGTTTCAATAAGATCCCCCCTCAATCTTCTAAATTCCAGCGAGTATAAGCCTAGTTGATCCAGTCTTTCATCATATGAAAGTCCTGCCATCCCAGGAATCAATCTGGTGAACCTTCTTTGTACTCCCTCTATGGCAAGAATGTCTTTCATCAGATTAGGGGACCAAAACTGCACCCAATACTCCAGGTGTGGTCTCACCAAGGCCTTGTACAACTGCAGTAGTACCTCCCTGCTCCTGTACTCGAATCCTCTTGCTATGAATGCCAGCATACCATTCACCTTTTTCACCGCCTGCTGTACCTGCATGCCCACTTTCAATGACTGATGTATAATGACACTCAGGTCTCGTTGCACCTCCCCCTTTCCTAATCAGCCACCATTCAGATAATAATCTGTTTTCCTGTTCTTGCCACCAAAGTGGATAACCTCACATTTATCCACATTAAATTGCATCTGCCATGAATTTGCCCACTCACCAAACCTATCCAAGTCACCCTGCATCCTTTTAGCATCCTCCTCACGGCTAACACTGCCACCCAGCTTCGTGTCATCTGCAAACTTGGAGATGCTGCATTTAATTCCTTCATCTAAGTCATTAATATATATTGTAAACAACTGGGGTCCCAGCACTGAGACGTGGTACCCCAGTAGTCACTGCCTGCCATTCTGAAAAGGTCCCGTTTATTCCCACTCTTTGCTTCCTGTCTGCCAACCAATTCTCTATCCACATCAATACCATACCCCCAATACCATGTGCTTTAAGTTTGCACACTAATCTCCTGTGTGGGACCTTGTCAAAAGCCTTTTGAAAATCCAAATATACCACATCCACTGGTTCTCCCCTATCCACTCTACTAGTTACATCCTCAAAAAATTCTGAGATTCGTCAGACATGATTTTCCTTTCACAAATCCTTGCTGACTTTGTCCGATGATTTCACCGCTTTCCAACTGTGCTGTTATCACATCTTTGATAACTGACTCCAGCATTTTCCCCACCACTGATGTTAGGCTAACCAGTCTATAATTCCCCGGTTTCTCTCTCCCTCCTTTTTTAAAAAGTGAGGTTACATTAGCCACCCTCCAATCCTCAGGAAATAGTCCAGAATCTAAAGAGTTTTGAAAAATTATCACTAATGCATCCACTATTTCTTGGGCTACTTCCTTAAGCACTCTGGGATGCAGACCATCTGGCCCTGGGGATTTATCTGCCTTTAATCCCTTCAATTTACCTAACACCACTTCTCTACTAACATGTATTTCCCTCAGTTCTTCCATCTCACTAGACCCTCGGTCCCCTACTATATCCGGAAGATTATTTATGTCCTCCTTTGTGAGGACAGAACCAAAGTAGTTATTCAATAGGTCTGCCATTTCAGGACTCTCAGAAACTTCTACAAGTGTACCATGGAAAGCATTCAGACTGGCTGCATCACCGTCTGGTATCGGAGGGGTTGGCGGGGGGGGGGCAGGCTACTGCACAGGTTCATAGTAAGCTGTAGAGTTGCAAAATTAGTCAGTTCCACCATGGGTACTAGTCTCTGTAGTATCTGAGACATCTTCAAGGAGGAATACCTCAGAGAGCGGCTTCCATCATCAAGGACCTCCACCACCTAGGACATGCTTCCTTTTCATTGTTACCATCAGGGAGGAGGTACAGAAGCCTGAAAGCACACATTTGTTTATCCTGTATTGCATTGTACTGCTATTGAAAAGTTAACAAATTTCATGATACATGCCGGTGATATTAAACCTGATTCTGATTCTGTCAGCTTGAACTAGTCTGGCTATTCTTCTCTGACCTCTCTCATTAACAAGGTGTTTTCACTTACAGAACTGAGTCCCACTGAATGTTTTTTTTTAAATTTTTCACACCATTCTCTGTAAACTCTAGAAACTGTTCTGTATGAAAATCCCAGGGGATTAGCAATTTCTGAGATACTCAAAACTCCCTGTCTGGCACCAATTATTCCACAGTCAAAGTCACTTACATCACATTTCTTCTCCATTCTAATGTTTGGTCTGAACAATTGAACCGCTTGACCATGTCTGCATGTTTTTATGCATTGTGTGGCTGCCATGTGATTAGCTGATTAGGTCTTTGGATTTTCAAGCAGGTATACGGGTGTACCTAATAAAGTGGCCACTGAGTGTAATGTTTCAGTTTTTACTTAGCATATTTTACAATATTTAGAATACCATATAATTTTCACTGCTAAATGCAAGGTCAGGGACACTACATCAAGGCTTTTAGGTAGTAGTAGTAGTAGATCACTCAAGTCAAGTTTGATGTTCTCCCAAGGGGTTGACGTACAGGCTGTCACCACATGGTCCTTGACAGTTTGGGGTCAGGGTACAGTGGCATGAAATGCAAGACGACTGGGGACCTTCCACTGCTGTAGCCTTTCCCTGCCTTCACTGCTGTTTTGATGTGTCATCAAAGTTCCACCTAAGGGGTCTTGGTTGGACCATTCTTTGTCTGGAACTTCCCCCTTGACCTTGCCACCATGGGCAACCTGGCCAGGAGCTAAACTCCAGACAGCATTGCTCTCGGGATCTGAGGAACTCACAAGACTCTACACCATGACAGGGTGACATTCCTCAGAGAAACTAAAACAACAGGAATTCTGCAGATGCTGGAAATTCAAGCAACACACATCAAAGTTGCTGGTGAACGCAGCTGGCCAAGCAGCATCTCTAGGAAGAGGCGCAGTCGACGTTTCAGGCCGAGACCCTTCGTCAGGACTAACTGAAGGAAGAGTGAGTAAGGGATTTGAAAGTTGGAGGGGGAGGGAGAGATGCAAAATGATAGGAGAAGACAGGAGGGGGAGGGATAGAGCCAAGAGCTGGACAGGTGATAGGCAAAAGGGATACGAGAGGATCATGGGAAGGAGGTCCGGGAAGAAAGACGGCGGGGGGGGACCCAGAGGATGGGCAAGAGGTATATTCAGAGGGACAAAGGAGAGTGAGAGAAAGAATGTGTGCTTAAAAATGAGTTACGAGGGGGAGGTGGGGCCTAGCGGAAGTTAGAGAAGTCCCCACTGATCTCCTTCCTGGCACTTATCCGTGTAAGCGAAACAAGTGCTACACATGCCCTTACACTTCCTCCCTTACCACCATTCAGGGCCCCAAACAGTCCTTCCAGGTGAGGCATCACTTCACCTGTGAGTCGACTGGGGTGATATACTGCGTCCGGTGCTCCCGAGGTGGCCTTTTATATATTGGTGAGACCCGACGCAGACTGGGAGACCGCTTTGCTGAACATCTACGCTCTGTCCGCCAGAGAAAGCAGGATCTCCTCCTGTCTTCTCCTATCATTTTGCATCTCCCCCTCCCCCTCCAGCTTTCAAATCCCTTACTCACTCTTCCTTCAGTTAGTCCTGACGAAGGGTCTCGGCCTGAAACGTCGACTGCGCCTCTTCCTAGAGATGCTGCTTGGCCTGCTGCGTTCACCAGCAACTTTGATGTGTGTTCCTCAGAGAAACTATTCCGGTTCAGTATAGCTGGTCTCTCTGACCAACTGTCCTTTTAATATTCCCTGTTCTAAAAATACCTAATGGCAAATTAAGTGCAATCCTGTTCAAGTTCTTACAATGGTAGAAAGTACATTGATTGATTCTCCCTTGCACTCTCCATACTAAAAATTGTTGATTGGTACAAATTCATTTGGAACTAAAATAATTTACCAAGTGATTCAGCATTACTGAAAATGTCTATCAAATATATACTGTTAAACTTCTTTATCTTATCTTCTGCAGTTTAATCTGCAAAAAAATTATTTCTAAATAATCCTAAAAGAAAATTGAGCAAGTTGCTCTGATGTGATTGTGCTAGTTTTCAGATTATGTGGGGTGTGACTTGACCTCTTCTCCAAGAAGTGAAACCTAGCAACTTCAATTAAGAGTTAATTTAATCAATGGAAGTGCTGGTATTTTTCTCAGAAATGGAAATAGCACAGTGTTTTCTCAAAGGCTTTAGAAGACCAGCCTAATGTAAAACTTAATGTTACAATCACAAGTTGCCTGTTAAAGTGTAATGTCCCAAATCAAACTTTGTACATGCCTTCAGCAAGACCAATGGTGTTGATTTCTGGCTAAGATTAAATGTGGCTCCTTTCCTACTCACCACTTTGTTCTGTCTATTACCTATACAAGGCAAAACTTCTATACTTTTAAGAACAAATATGACAGTGTAACTTTGTCTTTCTATCTTGATAAGCCAAGATTTACTAAATTGGAGAGATGGATTCAAACTCACTTGATAAAATGCACTTTCAAACCCCATAAAGACTTTTCAGAGAATATGCTGTGTAAGTTTTTTTTTCTCAATGCCAATTTAGTATGAATTTGACATAATGTTTAACGCAAATCTGAGCTGTTCTCGAGTCAATTAAACAATAGTGCAAACCGGTAATATGCAACAGCAACTAAAAAAACACTAAATAAAAGGCTTGATCTCTTAAGGAGAGTAAATCATTTGCATGAATTCAAATGAATAAGCCTTCTTTAAAAGTTGCCATCTGTCTAAAAATACTTTGATTAGCTTTGAAAAGATTGCAACATGTCTCACTTTTTCGGTAGTTCAAATCCTTCAAATCACAACATGCACTAAATGGACAGCTTTCATTTGCCTAAGGCATTTACTTTTTTAACATCACTGGCCTTGAGGCTTATTGTCAAGTGTTATTAGAAGGATCTTTAGCCAATGGCCGAGGCGCAATTAGATGCCTGCTTGATGCATTGCCTACGGCTTCGGCCAATAGAAAGTGCAGGCGGTTGGTTGGGTAGCCTCATTCGACATTGGCTGCTCTTACAACCAGTGGCTGATGCGGGCTTGGCCGACCACGTGTAGCTGTTACGAGGGAAAGTTTGTCGCGGAAAGTTTGGACAAGTGTAGAGAGTGAGTGGAAAAGGGCGGGAGACCTTGCAGAAGCACGCAACTTCCAGCTTCGATTCACTCAGGAGTCGCGTCGGTGCTGAGAAAGAGGGTCCAGTCTAACTTTACACTGTAAGCCGATAATAACAACAAAAAAAATTGGGCGTGTAGCTTAAGTAAAATCCACACTGAAGTACATCTGATTTCGTTGAAAAACAGCATCGAGGTTTGAGCGAACTTCAATTTTTAAAGGCAATCACAAATTCCCTAAGTAAGCAAATTCTCTGAATAGTCTTCGCCTGTGAAAGCGTTAGCTGCGCATATGTTCAGTATATTTGGCTTTGCGTATACCTTAACCCAGAAATCGGAAAAATAATGAGCTTCAGTTTCCATCAGGCAATGTAAATCAAGGTGCGTTTTGTTTAACTGGTCGTTTTAATGTTAAATGAGGGTTGAATTGTTCATTTCCTTTACCACATGGTGGCACCAAATGTCAGATTGAGACAATGGCGGGGCGGGTAGTGGGAGTGGAGGTTACATGCAAAGTGATCCTTAGAGCAAAATGACAATAACTTCAAGCATTCCACATTTTTAAATAATTACTTACAAAATCTATATAACTCTAATAAAGTGTGACGAACTAAAAATACACTTGCCTGTAGTTTGCTCCTTCAACCCACACCTAAATTACAGGCCTATACTTTGGGCCAAAATTATGTCTTTTATATGGGTTTACACAAAGCTAAATGTCATAATTGCATCTCACAGTGTCAGTAGTATTTTACATAAATTTAGCATTATAAATGCCACTATAATCTGTATGTGCACAGGAGAACAATGTTTGGATTGCAGGAAAATGATTTTAAGATACAGTACTTTTAACTTCTGGGGTTCTGATGAAGGGTCATTGACTAGAAACATTACTTCTGGCTTTATCCACAGAATGCTCTCTGGTCTGCTGAGTAGTTTCCAGCTTTCTCTGTTTCTATTTAAGGCCCTTCATGTTTTCTGTGTTTGTATGTCACAACAAGAATGGACCAATCTTTTTTCAATGTCGCCTTGATCTCTTTCCTTTCAGAAGCACAGCAGTGCAATAAGTTGCCAACTCTAAATCTATTATTGGATGTTTTGGCCACCTTACCTGCTGCCTCCAACTATCTTGCTCAATTAAACACAAGAAAATGGGAGCAAAAATAGGTCACGCAGCCCTTCAAGACTTCCAATATGATCATGGCTGGTTTATGCCAGACTCATCTCTTATATGCTGGTACCTCAGAACCCTCAATTCTTTGATTCTTCCAAGTATTTATCAATCTCCCACAAATAACATCAGAGTATTTAAAATAATTTTCTAGAAACATAGAAAACCTACAGCACAATACAGGCCTTTCGGCCCACAAAGTTTTGCAGAACAAATCCCTACCTTAGAAATTACTAGGGTTACCCATAGCCCTCTAGCCCTCTATTTTTCTAAGCACCATGTACCATCTGTTGAATATTCCCATTTTCATTTTCATTTAAAATTAATAAATTCTAAGTGTCCCTTTGGTCATGATACTGTCCTGGAATTTAATCATTAGTTTCTGGGGAGTGCTAGACAATTTTGGAGCATTGGAAGTAAAAGTTTGCAATGTTTTCTCTGGAGTTCAGAAGACCGAGAGATTATATATATTCATTCAATAGGCTAGATAAAGGAAAGCTGATCTCTCTGCTTGGTGAATCCAGAACTTGAGGGAAAAAATAAGCACAAGTTTTCAGAAGTGAAATTAGAAAATACGTTTTCATACAAGATATACTGGAAATCTTTTACCTTTTGCACAAGACTGTGTTTACTGTGCATATTAAAATTGTCTATTAAGAGATCAGTTTTTTTAAAGTAGATAGATGTAAATTAAAAGGAAGCAACAGAGTGAGGTTGAGAAAAAAATTTCCCTGGTCCTGTTCTTTAGTGATCCTTGAAGATGTTTTTCTCCCATTATTATTGCAATCTATCTTATCTCAGGGTTTCTTGTGTTCTGTTACATCTGTGATATTGTGCTCAGCGGTAAGTATTTTGAGGAAACCCAACGTTCCATAATTTTCCTGTGGCCATGTCGACGCAATCAAAGCATGCATTCTTGAAATTAACCTAAAGGTGGTGAAATCTGACTAATGTATTTTAAATTACTTTATCTGTTGCCTGCCACAGAACTTGTCTCTTCATAAATGTGTCCCGTTAACACATCATTATGAATACAATATGTAAGGTCAGAAGAGGGAACTCTTACTCCATCATTGCTAGATACCACTGCAACTTTTTGAAGGATGAGTTAATAATCTGCAGTAGTTGAAGTAGTGAATTTTCTACTCTGTACCCAGGCCATTATGTTTTGCTGTGTTCTCACCTTTTATGTATAGAATGCTGAGAAGATTGGTTACAAAATAAAGCCTGTTTAGAGAAGACCATTACTTGTGTATTTTAGAATTTTTCTTCATCAGCTGTTGTCAGCTTCTTTCTTTCCTTTCCATTAGTTACCTGAATTCGAATCGATTGTGTCTGTTACAGATGACAAGTCTAATGGAGAAAGATATCTGCATCGTGTGATGTAAGAGGTGATATGAATGGGTATATTGATGTCATCAGCAAAATATAACTTAGTTGTTCCCTTCTCTTGATGTGGATTCTGCGCCAACCTTCAAATAAGAACATGAAAAGAAGTAGAGAAGATCTCCTTCAAAACTAACTTTGTTCTTAGGTAATTACTTGAAGCCAGACTGAACCTATATTTAAGATACTATGGAAATGAGAAGAAAATAATGTGAGGCCTTAGTAATAGAATATAATTTACAGAATCGAATACCACATATGAACAAAATACCTCTCTCACCCAATATACTGTGCAGCTAAGTCACTGAATTAAGATAACTTAAATTAGATTTTCTTTTTCTTGCTGGAAATGTTTTGCAAGTTTTTTTTTGAGTGCAGAACATTTACCATGGTGGGTAGCTGGGGAAGAGATGATGGTATTTCGAAGAGATGAGTTTTTAAAGCAGAGGAACAGTCAGGTATATGGAGAGCAAAGGATTATTTTTAGAAATACCAGAGCTGCAAATGCTTAAATCTGCAGCCAAAAAAAAACACCAAGCTGGCTGCTGGAGGAACTCTGCGTCAGGCAGCATCTATGGAGAGAAATGGGCAGTCTAGGTTTTGGGTCAAGACTCTTCATCTGTACAAAGGCTAGGCTCTTTGATCACATAATTTTTTTTGTCAGGATTTCTTTTATGTGAATCTCTAAGGTTCTCTTGTCCCCAATCCATTTTATTCCTTTTTATTGAATCTACTGTTTTTGATTCTCATTCTTCTGTGCAGTTAGATCGCGTGATCATTTTTCCTGTCTGCCTGTGTTCACCTGAAGCTTGCTGTGCCCTTTATAGTATTTCCAAAATTCTTCTTTTCATGACATTCTTCAACCCTTGCTTATGTCATTTCTGTGAGACACATTAAATTTGAAGGATTGAGACTGCTGTGGTATCTGTTCTGAAATCAAGAATATGTAGAGATATTACTGTTAAAATATCTGCAGCTAACCAAGTTAAGACAAGACAAAATGTCTTCAGTAAATTGATTTTTATGAAATGTGACTCTGAAAGACAAACTTCACCATCAAAGTGTTTGTGAATCAGTTTGGAAGAAAGAAAGATAGAGACAAGTGTCATTTATTTGTAGGTAGTGAATATTCTGTGCGTTATGGGTTGCTGTGACTTGCATTGTTCGCCATTACTCCTAACAACTCTTGATTTTGACAGGATAGCTTATTCTGAACCAAACTGAATTCCAGACTTACTTCATTTTATTAGAACTTGCCACTTTGGTAATGTATTTAGCCTCATGGTCATACGTCTCTAGCCAGCTACTTCTTTGATCCAAGAAGTACAAAGGAGCCTTTGGCTTTCTGCCACCAGTTCCTCGCCTTGCCAGCTGTTGAACAAATCCAGGGTAAATATAAGAAAGTGATGACAAAAAGGGAGAAAAGTTTAGCAGAAAATAGAAGCTTCTGATTTGTGTGAAATTATACTGTTTGTTCAGCCTAAATGAGTACAAGCACAATCCATTTATATAAATACAGAAGCAGCAATTTGAGATACGTGCATTTTTTTCTCCTTGAAGAAAACAGAATGTAACTACTGATTTTCTCAAAATAAATCAACTGTTGACTGACTTTTTTTAAACAATCACTTGAATTATTTATTGGCAACAAAAAAGACATCCCAACTCAACAAGTTTTTGGGACATCTTATGACATGCGTGAAACTTGTCTTCAAATCCAGATCCCGTGATGGTGTAATTCTGCATTTATCAAAAGTACACAAAGTTGTAATTTAACTTCACTGAAGGGTCAAAAGACTTAAAATAAGTGCTTTTTATTTAGCAATCAGACAAAGTAAAATTGAATAGAATGCAGCCAGTGTGGCTTTGGATGAACTTGGCATCTGTAACTCAACTCTAGAATGAAACCCGTTTGTATAGATTCTTTGTTCTACTTTACAAATTTAAATTGGTTACTTAAATTCAGTGTCATAAAAGAAAGAAAGAAATATTCTTTTAAAACTGGATTACTTTTGAATTTCTCTGATAACGGAAATTTTTAAAGTTTGCTATCAACTCTCTTATTTAGTAAAGGGATGTTTTGTGAAAATACTTGGCTTTATTGGTATATAGAATTTCAGAGAGAATAAAATAACTACTTCCTTGTCTCAAAAAGAAATAACTCATGTAGTTTAACATGTTTGAAGTTTTATGTTTGCTTATTACAATTTTTACTCCTGTATATTTTGACTATATTTTTCCATTGCAAGACATAACAAGAGAAAACTGACAGAAGAACTCTAATCTAAGATTTGTTTCAATTTTATCTTATTAAGTACAAAGATCTGGACTTACCTCCATTTTGCAGGCAGTGACAGCCATAATTTATCCAATAACCAACAGTATGCCTTAAAAATTGCAGAATTTTGGAGGTATTTTATGTGCATATATGCAAAGGAATCAATTCTCCTTAGTTAATTTTTTCATCTGTCAATTAATATCTATCCAAATTAATCTGTGCTAAATCAGCACCTCTCAAGCTTGTCTCTAGCCTGCCCTTTCAATCACTTCCTGTCCAATCGGTGGAAAAGTCAAAAAGTCTTATCAGTCACCTCAGAGCCTTCAAAACCAGATTGGAAACAAGTGAGACTTCTTCACAAGAGACTGGCGAAGGAGAAGAGGCTCTTACTATTTCTTCTCCACTTCTTCAGGAGGCAAGATAAAGAAGTATTCCCCAAGGGAAAATATTTTGCCTCCTTTTTGACAAATTTTCAGAGCTATGAAGTGTATTGCAAAAAATTAACAATTTAAATATTGAAACATTACTTACTTTGGCTTAATAAATTTGCTTCCATCTTTCTATTGTAGACTGATATACCCAACATTAAGCAGTAGAGTATTTCAAATATGAAGAAATGTGATATTTTATAGCTGTCAATATGGAAGTTTAATGGTCTCATTCATATTTAGACAAGAGGATTCACCTTTTTGTCTGCACTCCTGGCATGCTAACTCAGTATTGAAATTCAGACCAGGGAATTCTACTTTGTTACCAGAAGTGCAGCGGTACTAATCTGGTACATCTCGAATCTTTGAGACAATTTTTTTTACATAAAATTGTAGAATAAATATCATACCTGGCTCTGCATGCAAAGGCATTAGAAAGTGTGTATGTGTGTGTTTATCTTGCTAGGATGAATGAACATAGTCACCAGAGCCTATCGTTAAAATATTTTAACATCTTTCTATTGCCAGTCAAGTTACAATTTATTTGTTTTCCACCCCATTGTTAGATTTAATGTAAACAATTCTATGCATTTTGTTGCTGCATTTGGTAGATATTTCTAACAGAAAAAGTTTTCATTTGATGATCTCCTCTGATTTAGCTGAGATTCGCAAACCTGCTCAAACAAAAATTTGAACACAGCTTCAGCTGAGACTAGAATTAAGTAAGTTAAATTTTCTAGTATTCTGGTACTATGCAAGTATTACAAATCCATCTTCGATCGATTGTATGTGCCACATCTATAGTGTTGTAATGTGCACACTTTGAACTTTGTTTCTCAAATTTTCTTCCATTGACTTCAAAGGAACAAGTTTTTGTGTTGATCTCAACACTCACACACTGCTATGCATCACATTCAGTGTATGCAGTGCAACAGAAGGCAAATATCTATCCTGATATTATTGTGCAAGTGACTGTTTCGACAAGAAGGTCATTTTTTTCTCTCCCTAGCCCTGCTTAATTGAATGTATCCAGATGTTGTCCCAAATGAAGTTAGCCATCTCAGCAAATACCAAGAGTTAATTCCATCAAGAGAAGATCTCTGCAGCTTTTCATGAAATGAAAATATTACGGTTGATTAATCTTCCACCATCAATATCCTGAAGTTCATCATTGACTGGAAATTCAATTGAATCAGCTAAATATTTGCCATGAGAATAAAGCAAAAATGCTGCAGATACTCCACACAGCGTTAATGAAGAGAAAAACAGAGTTAACATCTGAGGTTGATAAACTTTCATCTGAATTGAAAGAATAACAAAGCAAATGGTGACCGTGAACTTCCATTGTCTGTGACTTTAATTTTCATACCCATGCTGGTCTGACCTCTCTGGTTTTAACACTGCACTGTTCTGACGAAGCCCAACAAGCTGAAGGAGTGAACCTCAATTTCTGTCTCGCCATGTTGCAGCCTTTGGAACTCACTGGTGAATTCAACAAGTTCAGGTAACCAGCCTTTGTCAGTCATGGTCATTTCTAATGCAAGCTTATTAACCTGTGACATTTACTCATGCTGTTTCTTTCTGCTGATGCTGTCTGATCTTCCAGGTATTTTCAACCAATCTTTATTCTGCATCCCATGGTTCAGGACTGTTTGTTTTCTCTTTCTTTATTCATGTCCTCATTGCATTTCCCCAAACAGAACAGCTATGTTTAACAAGTCTTCATGCATTTCAAAGTCAGGGGGTCATATTGCATTTGTGTAGACCTTTAGTTAGACCACATTTGGAATATTGCATGCACTTCTGGTCTTCACGCTGCAGGAAAGATCCAGAGGCTTTGGAGAAGGTGAAGAAGAGGTTCACCAGGATCTTGCCTGGATTGGAGAATGTTAGGTGTAAAAAGAAGTCAGATAAACTTCAATTATTAAGATGGGGGGGGGGGGTTCCCTGAAAAGGAAATATATGAGTCAACTTTTTTGTAACACAGAGAATGGTAGGGGCCTTTATTATACAACTGGGGAGAAAGTAGAAAAAACATAGAACTGTACAGAGCAGGAACAGGCTGTTCTGCCCATGCTATCTGTACTAACAATGATGTTAATCCAAACTAGTTCAATCTGCCTGCACACGGTTCATATCCTATTATTCTATGCCTGTTCACATATCTGTCTAAATGCCTCCTAAACATTGCTATCACATTTGATTCAATAAGCTCCCCTGGCAGTGAATTATAATTGGCTGGCTCACCTTGGACCCTATTGTTCATACCTTCTAGACTAACCCACCATGAGCCTTCCTAAAGTCCATGTAGGCAGTGTCTACTGGGCTGAACGAGTCATCCTCTTGGCTACCTCTTCAAAATCTCGATCTTTTTGTGAGGCATTATTTTCCCTATACAAAGTGAATTGGGCTTTGTTGGAGCAGTGCAGTGTGCAGTGTAGTAAAATTAGAGAGGTCAGAGCAGCATGGGTATGGAAATTAAAGTCAGGCATCTGGAAGGTCAGGGTCACCGTGTGCTTTGTCATTGTGCTGACAATCCATAATCAGTCGTCGTATTTTTCAATACAAATTAATGTTGACTCTCAGAATCTGTTCCAACCACCTTCCCACCATGGATGTAAGGTTCATCAACCTGTAGTTCCTAAGCGTTTTCCTGTGCCTTTAAGATAAAGGTGCAAGGTTAGCTGTTCTCCAGTCTTCAGGCGCCTCACCTGTGTCTAATAAATTTACAAAAGTAACAATGGAGCTCAATTGCTTAGTAAGAGTCATCCACCAATGTAGAAGTTCGTAACTAAACCTCCCAGAAAGGCTACTTGGAAAGGTGCTGGCTGGCAATCCGTGAGCTACTCTGACCATCCATCTACCTGATGAGAGCAAACAAAGATAAATCCAGCACCTACAGCAGTAGGGAGCCTGTGAATGATCTTGTCCCAAGATGTCAACTGTTCATTTCCCTGCCTAATCATTTGAGTTCCTCCAGTAGCTTGAGTTTTTTTTAAAATTCGGTTATAGCAGTAACTTCTGATTCATAGATCTGACCATCTGGGTTTTGGCTGTTTCCAGTTTCCCCATTTAGCTTTTGCATAGTACAGTACTAATATAACATAACTTCCTTAATTCAGCACCAAACTAGAAACAAAATGCCACCATTGAAACAATGTTGATTCTTTTTATCAGACTTTATATCTTTGGAAAATATTTTGCACTAAAAGCTAGCATGAATCCCGATTCTTTATTTCGTTACCTTTGAAGGTAAGAATCGCCCCTTCTTATTCCCATGCTTTCTTTGAGACTAAAAAAAATCCCTGTAAATTGAGATTAATGGTTGCAAATTCTTCATGGAAATCTAAAATCTGCATGGAGTTTTTAGTGCCTTTCGCAAATATGATGTATAAAATTTCTCTCATATTTCTTTTAACAATTTGTGGGAACATAATAGAGGAACTTGTCCAACATTGCTGTCGGAAGGTCTTCTCTGAAAGACTGACACATATCGGAAAGCCTGCAAAAATGTATATTCTAGAAATAAGTTTTCTACTGCCAATGAGATTTGCGATTTTTTGTTCTGGAGTACTTGAGGTTGTTTTTTGGAAATTTATTTAAATAACAAAGAACCAGGGGAACTTTTATGTAACCAATTCACATGGCTGCTTTTGTTTTGACATCTGTTAAGCTGGTCTGGTTAAGTGTATATTCAGCCTTTAAAAGTTCTCTGAGCTTGGAAAGCAAGTTCAGTTTAAGTTAGCAAAGTTGATGATTTAAAATGCATTCTAATTGGACAAAATTGCCACACAGAAGTTTATGGAAAAGTTGATGACCTTAAGTGTAAAATTCAAGACAAAGTGAAAGTAAATTCTTTTGCAGTATTGAGGTCTGTCTGGATGTCACAGTTTATAATCTAGGCTAACTATCAAAAATCCCCAGAGAAGCCAGGATTCAGTTGTGTATTGCTCCTGTGCCCTGTAGTTATTATTTAGTTCTATCAGTTACTTAAATAGGGCTATATGCTATCATATATATGAAGCTGTTGAAAAGAGTTTCCAAACGTTTTTGGATGGACAGCATTTTCATTGAGTGGCTCAAAGTCAGGTAGTAAGTTTTAACAATCAGCAGATGGTTGGAAAATTGACAGTTTTGTTCTGCAGTTACAGTTAGCAATATTTGAGCTATGTTGTTGGTAAGTCTTTTTTTAAATTTCATTCAATGATGCAGTTGAAACAGTTTATTAAAGTTGCCTAAAGAATTGTTTTCATAATAGCTGAAAGTGCTTTTAATTGTCCTATTCAAGTTTTTGTATTCTATTTGGATTCACCCTTTTCTTCAGGATTGAAATGGTTCAATGTTGCAATATTCTTGCTTGACCTATGTTCAGGAAATGAGTAATAAATCCTCAAGCTCGAAGATACTATGATTTCTGTTACTAAACCACCTCCCTTCTATGGACTCTGTCTACTTTTTTGCTGCCCCAATAAGGCAACCAACATAATCAAATACCCCACCAACCCCGGGATTCTCTCTTCCCTCTTCCATTGGGCAGAAGATACAAAAGCACGTACACCATATTCAAGGCCAGCTTCTGCCTTGCCGTTATAAGACTATTAAATGCTTCCCTAGTACGATCAGATAGACTCAACCTCATTATGATCTTGCATTATGTCTACCTGTTCTTTCTCTGTAACTGTTACAATTTATTTTCAATTGTTATGGTTTTATCTTGTACTACCTCAATGCATTGTGTAATGAATTGCTTTGTATGAACAAAACACAAGAGAAACTTCACCGTACCTTGATACATGAGACAATGATAAACCAACTCTATTAATAGGCCGATTCCAATTATGGTTTTTAAACATGCCTTGTTTAACAAAATATTTTCAGTGATGAAGAGGAGTGATTAGTATTGCACTACTCTATAATCAGTATCCACGCTTGATTCATGCATGTGTAAAGTGAAGTAGACTAGACTATGTACGTAACTGTATGTGCAGTGTGAGCTCAGTGTACATCACTCGAACAAGCAGGTTACACTGTCACTACTGTCTTAACTCAGTGCTGTGATTTAGCAGTTCAGCATTCCAGGTAACAACCTATTTTAAATATGCTCAGCTGAGCATGCATTCAGTAGCAGCTAGGATCCTTCATCTATAGAATGTAAAGGGATCATCTGCTATTTATGGTAAATTATTAATTGTTTATTTCAGCATTTGCCATATTTCTAGAAACATATTGATCACTCTACAGTTTTTCCAAGGCGCAAAAATCTACAGAGAGCATGAAAGACTTCTTGCAGACTGGAAGGTATTTGCATAAACTAGTTGCTGCAACACATCGCTGGATTAGTTGGGTTCTCCCTTAGAATAAGGAGCATTGACATAGAACATTCAGAGCAGGGCCAGCTACTGAAAGAGGGAGGAGAGAATGAGAGTAATTTCACCTCCTTATCCTTGATGTACTGCACTGTGCAAAAGTCTCAAGCATGTACACTGTATACAGCTAGGGTACCTAAGACTTTTGCAAAGTACTGTAGAAATTTTATGTATTGCACCATATTGCTGTCACAGAGAAAAAAAAGTTTCATGCCATATGTGAGTGATGATAAACCTGATTCTGATATGAGTCTCTATTGTGGACTGAGAGTGGGAAGGGGGCAGGAAGACAGGAATCAGGGTTGGGAAAATGAGAAGGGAGAGGGGAGGGAGCAGGAAGCATCAGAGCGACATTGTATAGTGAACAATAAATGAATTGTTAGGAATCAAATGACCTTGACTGGTGTCTCAGGGCTGGGTGTGTCTACTTCCCTTACCCCTGGCATTCCTTCCCTGCCACCTGTCGTAGACCCCTCCTGCAGTGCTCCAACCTCGCCATTCCCAACATCCTTTGCTCCTGAACAAGAGAAAATCTGCAGATGCTGGAAATCCAAGCAACACACACAAAATGCTGAAGGGACTCAGCAGGCCAGGCAGCATCTAGGAAAAGAGTACAGTCGAGGTTTTGGGCCAAAGCTTTGCTCCTGACAGATTTACAAACTCTCTCTGCTCCAGTTGATAAATACAGTACTGTGCAAAAGTGTTATGTGTCCTAGCTATACAGTGCCTATAAAAGTATTCCCCCTTGGATGTTTTTATGTTGAATCACAGTGGATTTAATTTGTCTTTTTTTGACTCTGAACAACAAAAAAAAGACTCTTTTGTGTCAAAGTGAAAACATCTCTACAAAATTATCTAAATTAATTACAAATATAAAACACAATATAATTGATTGCATAAATATTCACCCCCTTTAATATGATACATAAATCATTACTGGTGTGGCCAATTGGTTTTAAAAGTCACATAACTTGTTAAGGTGTCCTAGCTATATATAAACCTATGTGCAATCAAGGTGTTTCAATTGATAGCAATAAAAATACACTTGTATCTGGAAGGCCCAACTGCTGGTGAGTCAGTATCCTGGCAAAAGCCACACTATTGAAGACAAAAGAACAATTCCACGAAAAGGCTATTGAAAAGCACTGTCAGGAGAAGGATACAAGAACATTTTTCAAGTTATTGAATATCCCTTGGAGTACAGTTAAGTCAATCATCAAGAAATGGAAAGAATATAGCAGAGCTGTAAATCTGCCTAGAGCAGGCCGTGCTCAGAAACTGAGTGACCGTGCAAGAAGGGGACTAGTGACGGAGGCCGCCAAGAGACCTATGACAACTCTGGAGGAGTTACAACTTCAGTGGCTGAGATGGGAGAGACTATGCATACAAAAACTGTTGCCCGGGTGCTTCACCAGACGCAACTTTATGGGACAATGGCAAAGAGAAAGCCACTGTTGAAAACGCTCACATGAAATCTTGGCAAGAGTTTGTCAGAAGGCATGTGGGAGTCTGAAGTCAGCTGGAAGAAGGTTCTTTGGTCTGATGAAATCAAAATTGTGCATTTTAGCCATCAGACTAAATGCAATGTTTGGCATAAGCCAAACACTACATCATGAAGCATGGTGGTGGGTGCATCATGCTGTGGGGATGCTTCACTGCAGCAGGCCCTGGAAGGCTTGTAAAGGTAGAGGGTAAAATGAATGCAGCAAAATACAGGGAAATCCCAGAGGAAAATCTGATGCAGCCTGCAAGAGAAATGTGACTTGGGAGATGATTTGTTTTCCAGCAGGACAATGACCCCAAGCATAAAGCTAAAGCTACACAGGAATGGCTTAAAAACAACAAAGTTAATATTCTAGAGTGGCCAAGTCAGAGTATAGACCTCAAGCCAATTGAGAATTTATGGCTGGACTTGAAAAGGACTGTTCACTCACAATCCCTTGCAATCTAACAGAGCTTAAGCAATTTTGTAAAGAAGAATGGGGAAAAATTGTAGTATCCAGATGTGCAAAACTGACAGAGATCTCTCCACACAGACTCAGGGCTGTAATTTCTGCCAAAGGTGCATCTACTAAATACTGACTTGAAGGGGGTGAATATTTAAGCAATCAATTATTTTGTGTTTTATATTTGTAATTAATTTAGATCACTTTGTAGAGATCTGTTTTCACTTTTATGAAAGAGTCTTTTTCTGTTGATCAGTGTCAAAAAAAATCCAAATTAAATCCACTGTGATTCAATGTTGTAAAACAATAAAACATGAAAGCTTCCAAGGGTGGGGGTGAACTCTTTTTGTAGGCACTGTATATATGTGCCTAAGACTTTTGCACAATTATTCTACTTGATATTGATCTCATAGTTACTAGTTCCCAACAAACTATATTTTAAAATTTTTATTTTGTACATGAATAGGAAAATATGTATCAAGACCATTATATTCTGTAGTTTTATTTCTTAGTTTTTTCCACTTCAAATTCATTTTCTGTATGACTGATGACATCTCTTTAAGCCAATATGAAACTGTCCTTTCAAGAATTACTAACCTGTATTGTAAGCTTGCTTTAACTAACACTATCCACTCGTGTCATAGAACCCCTACTGATACAAAAGCACAGTTTGTTCCAGCTGGTCACAGAAGTTATTGAACTAAGCAGGCAACATGAAATTAGAGTGCTTACTTTGCAATCAACAGGACTGGGTTAATTGTATGTTACATCATTGTTTTCAGGGCTTTCCCTTAGTCCCTCGTTTATTAAAATGCCTTGTGATATTTTATATCTCAACTCAATGTGAAAGTAAAATTTAATAACTGATAAAAGCTTAATAGTATACTGTGGGTTTTGTTTGTTTAACCACTTGTATGAAATTTCTTCAAAGCGTAGCTTCAGTGACATTTGGGGGTTCATGTCTGTTTGATTGATGTCATGGAAAATCCATGTTGTAACTCACTTCATGTACTGTATTACATATTGTGCATGTTATAATTACAGATCCTAATCCCTGTTTTCATAATCATACTTTATCACATAATCACAGCTGAGAAAGGCAACCCTAGCATGGTGTGTTCTCCAGCCACAGAAGGTGAACTGTGGTTTAAGCTGGTTGGGTTGACATGAGTTTTTCCTTAAGTAGTTAGGATGTAGTGCACACAGGTACACAAATTCAACTAAAATAATGTCTTTTGTGTGATATAGGCCAACATAAAGAATGTTGAAAATTATGTCATTCAAATATTATCACAATCCTATGAAAGCTGCATTAAGAAATGAACAAGTAGTGAAAATTTGAAAGATTTAGAGGACTCTAAGCCTAATGGAGTGGAAGTGAAGGTAAGGCCTTTCAGATTGAATATATTTTGTCTGCAGTTCATTTTTTAAACTCTTAACCCAATTTAAACAGCAAGGAAGTTTAGCACTTAAAGGTTTAAACCAACAAACTGCATTTTGTTCACAATAGTACAACACTGAATTTCTATATTTTAATGTGGTATTTGATCCATGATGTAGTCTTTCCTTAGTTTTGATTGTGCACTGATTCTACCTTCCTGTAACAAATATTTGATATAAAGCTTTACAATTTATAAGAATGAAAACAGTATTAAATGCCAATGTAACTTGAATTAATGGCATATCATAATAATTTTAAGGACAACAAGGAATTTAGATTTGCAGCTGTTGGTGGAAGGCTAAGCTGTTTGCCAGTGGATAGATTTGTGTAAGAAGGCTGCAGGAATTGTAATACTGTGTTGTTTAGGAGTGATTTTAAATGGTTTATTTAATGTTCTTGAAACATGAAATCTTATAGGCTAGTGTTTGACACACTTAATGATGTCTTTTTGTAGAGGTAACTACTCTCCTCCCAGCATTTTAGAGGCATTCCTGTTGCAGTTACTTAAAATGTAACTTTTGAATTAAAGAGTATAGAATTAAGTAAATGCTGATAAATTTACTTGCTGCATTCTGCCACTGCAATGTGCACAAAACATATTTCTCTTCATACTAAAACTCATCACTTGCCACGGGACTGTATCATGGTCTGTTGCAATGTCTTGCAACTGTTAATCCCATAAGACTAAGTCACTATGTTTGCACCCTTTAACAAAATGTTCCTAAATTCAATTGTAGTATTGCGTGTAACAGGACCTATTAATGTATCAAGTATTTAAACCTTTTGTCCACATACATAGTTACACACTAATGATGAGTTGACAGTTCTTTTTGATAAACTGCTGTATCATATTTTGCATCTTTAAATATTTATTTCTTGTATGAAGGGTAGCAGAATAATTTTACTGCATTTACATTGTTTCCTGTGATTCTAATTATAAATCTAATGATATGCTGTAATACATTGGCTCCGATATTATCCTGCAAGATACTGCCACACTTTTACTTATACAACTGTGTGAAATTTCTTCCTTCATCATTTTCATTGCATTATTTATCCATTGAAGATAAATGTCTCACTAAAGTAGTGATGGATGGAATTTCCAACAGATGAATTGTGAATTGATAGTTTATATCCCATAAAATAATTCCAATAACATGATTTTATTTTATGAATCAAAATACTATGGTGATATAAATCTTAAAAATAAGATTTCGTGGTTTTTATTAACGACCTGGATGTGGGGGAAGAAGGATGGGCTGGCAAGTTTGCAGACGACACAAAGGTTGGTGGTGCTGTTGATAGTGTAGAGGATTGTCGAAGATTGCAGAGAGACACTGATAGGATGCAGAAGTGGGCTGAGAAGTGGCAGATGGAGTTCAACCCGGAGAAGTGTGAGGTGGTACACTTTGGAAGGACAAACTCCAAGGCAGAGTACAAAGTAAATGGTAGGTTACTTGGTAGTGTGGAGGAGCAGAGGGATCTGGGGGTACATGTCCACAGATCCCTGAAAGTTGCCTCACAGGTAGATAGGGTAGTTAAGAAAGCTTATGGGGTGTTAGCCTTCATAAGTCAAGGGATAGAGTTTAAGAGTCGTGAGGTAATGATGCAGCTCTATAAAACTCTGGTTAGGCCACACTTGGAGTACTGTGTCCAGTTCTGGTCGCCTCACTGTAGGAAGGATCTGGAAGCCTTGGAAAGGGTACAGAGGAGATTTACCAGGATGCTGCCTGGTTTAGAGAGTATGCATTATGATCAGAGATTAAGGGAGCTAGGGCTTTACTCTTTGGAGAGAAGGAGGATGAAAGGAGACATGATAGAGGTATACAAGATATTAAGAGGAATAGATAGAGTGGACAGCCAGCGCCTCTTCCCCGGGGCACCACTGCTCAATACAAGAGGACATGCCTTTAGGGTAAGGGGTGGGAAGTTCAGGGGGGATATTAGAGGAAGGTTTTTTGCTCAGAGAGTGGTTGGTGCGTGGAATGCACTGCCTGAGTCAGTGGTGGAGGCAGATACACTAGTGAAATTTAAGAGACTACTAGACAGGTATATGGAGGAATTTAAGTTGGGGGTTATGTGGGAGGCAGGGCTCAAGGGTCGGCACAACATTGTGGGCCAAAGGGCCTGTAGTGTGCTGTACTTTTCTATGTTCTATTAAAATTACCTGGCTCTCTAAGCATTTCCGGTCATAGGTGGGACTTCCCAGTGGCTTAACATTTTAATTCCAATTCCCATTCCCATTCTGACTTGTCGGTCCTTACCCTCTTCTTGTGCCATAATGAGGCCACCCTCAAGATGGATAGGCAGCACCTTATATTCCATCTGGATAGCCTCCAACCTGATGGCATGAATATTGATTTTTCTTTCCAGTAAACAAATTTCCACCCCCCACTCTTCTATTTCCCCCTCTGACCTTTTACTTCTTCTCACTTGCCTGTTACTTCCCCCGGGTCCTCTCCTCCTTCAGATTCCTTCTTCTCCAGATCTTGAACTTTCCCACCCACCTGGCTTCACCTATCATCTTCCAGCTAGTCTCTTTCCACGACCCCCACCTTTTCATTCTACCATTTTCCCCTGTCCTTCTCAGTCCTGAAGATGGGACTCGGCCCATAACATCAGCTGTTTATTCATCTTCATAGATGCTGTCTGACCTGCTGAGTTCCTCCAGCATCTTTTGTACATTGCTTTGCATTTCTAGCATCTGAAGACTTTCTTGTGCTTATGATCCAGCATATTCTTTGTCATATTCCATGGTATTTTATTCTATTTTTATAAACACTATTTCACTACGGTATAAATGACCAGGAACATCAAGTATAAATGTAAATGTATTTCTTTTTAACCAAACATACCGTTTGTACATTACTTAACATATAGTGATAGAGTAGTAACTTATCTTTGGAGTCAACTCTAAAATAATTAGCACTCATTAAAATAACCTATTTATAGTCAGGTGCCAATATTACAACAAGGGCAATAATGCTATTTTGTCATCTGTGGTTCTCAGTTGAAGTAGCAATTTTATTAAATTAAAGATGTTTATTAAGAATGAAACATAGATAATATGATCTTTCAAAATAATTCTTGACTAACAGCAAAACTATCTAAGGTTCAGAATTAACAGTGGTCTGTCAGACAGAAGCTAGTGAATTTGGCAATGGACCAGTTACGGTGGGAGTGGAACTGGAACTGGCCCACTGGATCAATTAATGCATTCTAGCACTGATCCACTTTCACTGTACTGGGCTTGTGTGTACACAAGAAGCTTCTTGTACGGGCTTTTACAAAGTAACTTCAGTAGCTATCAGTGCTTTAAAAGGTGAGTACTTTTTGATTTTTAATGTGTTGCCAGATTTGATTTTTCGTTTGGACCGACAGTTGGTTTAAGGTGTATTCCTTGACCCTAATAATTTAACACTGTGACAGACGTTCACAGAATCCACCGAGGAATTGTGAAGGATAAATGTTGACTGATACTGCCGTGTATTGCCATGTTAGATAACTGGATATGCAAGCTACATTATTGTTTTTCAGTGAGACGGCAACATTCAGTAAATGGAGTTATACAGGTTTGATTATTTTTTTGGGCTTTTTTTCACTATCATGTTTAGAAGGCAGCTTGGGCATTTTTGAGCATTATAGTTTATTATCAGTCCTTATTTAAAGCAATAGAAAAATGAACTGAGAAAAATTAATTTGCTTTCTAATGTTATTTTTTGGGTGGCAGATGACAAGAGCTATGGCTGGTAGAGTTTAACAGTTGAACAGAATTAATTAGAATCCAGTTTTCCTTTACAAATCATAGATAGGATAGAATTGTAAAATCTTACCATGCTCTAATTTAGGACTTAGCTTTTGGGAGTACTTCAAACCATGACACTTTCTTGCAACCAGTTCATACAGCAGTGATGTAATTTTGAAAATTGTTAAGAAAGGAGCTAAACATACAGTATCAACAAACCAAGCAGAGTGTCGATCTGTGTTGTCAAAGTGGCAGATTATAAATCTGAGGATGTCATGCTGAGACTCTATAGTGCTCTTGTCAGGCTGAACTTTAAATAGTGCACTGAGTACTTCTCACTGAAAGGGACCGCAAATCTGATTTTCAGGACCAGAATACAGAGCGAAGGTTAGCTAAACTGAACTGCTTCTGTACTAAGTGGAGATTAATTGAGAAGATCATGAAAAGTATTTAATGTGCTGGGTCAAATAATGATAACATGGAGAACCAAGTATTGATCCAGAAGACTATTGGAAACATAATTATTGCATAAGATATCTCCTTATTGGTCCACTTTCAGTAAGGTAGGAGAATGTACAAGATGAGAGTACATGAAAGCTTACCTCATGCTTTGAATCAATGATGGGTTTTATCCCCATGACCCTAAAACCATAAGACCATATTGGACAATAATGGAAAATTGCTAGTCATTGAGTTTTCAGGCTTGTATGAGAGACTGCTGATGTCAAACAAGGAACCGCACACTTCATATGGAGTTAGTCAGTGGAACGAAGAATGCCAGATTCTTTCAACACTAGATAATGTGAAAAAAGGGAGTGACAAGCAAAGGGCACTGAAAGCAGATGTAAAAGATTAAAGAATAATATTTATTATAAATTGCAAATTTGAGTGTTTTTTATAAATTCAGAATTTATGAATATCTTATAACCGCAAATAATTCTGAAATAGGAATATCTGCAAAATGATTATAGAAAAAATACTTCTTTCTGATCTACAGGTGACTTGTTAAGTGACTATTCAAAAGGAAAGTACCCTATTCACCTCTAGGCTTATCATCCATTCTGCTAGGAAGAACAGCTCCTTATATGTTTAGATCCAACCTTTTTTTTTGTATGAACCTGATCCCACAATCCAGCATTTCAAGCAGGGAATGACACACAGGACTGGGAATTCAGAGCACCACATCTATTAAATTAAACAGATGGAAAATCACATGCTGCAAGCAAGTTATCTCTTAGCATCTGCTCCCCATGATCAGTAATCTCCAATTAGAGAACTTGAGCACCGTTCACCCCCCTCATTTCCCAAGTAAATAGCTGGCACATTTTAAAATGTTCCATTCAGCACTTTTATTTGTTCTGTAATAGTAATGTTTGTATTATTGAGCTATTAATATTTCATTAAAAATGCAATAAAATGCTTCATCCTAGAAATATGTTTGCACCACTTTTCTTACACCAAAACAATGTTAGCAATCCCAACAGTTTTTTTAAAGATAGGTGCTTTTTTTAAAAAAGTACAATTTCTTAGTTGTAATTCCAAAGGATGGGCTCCCTCATGTAATACAATTCTGATTCAGAAAACATGGTCTGATGTGAAATTACCTGGATTTTACCCCTTTCTTCACAACTCTTCAGGAAGTAGCTCTCAAGTAGTCACTCCATAAGACAACCAGTACTTTGTTCAGCTACTAGGGAAATTTCCTGGATTATACACCTTTCTTCACAACTCTTCGGGAAGTAGCTCTTAAGTAATCATTCCACAGCACAACCAGTACTTTGTTCAGCTACTGGGGAGTCTTAACAAAAAAAGGGAGCATGCCACAATGATGAGAAGCAGAGCGTTCTCAAGGGAGGAACTTGCATGGCCTCTTAAGGAGAGTGCCATTGGCTGCAACTTGTGCAAAGGGCACTTGAAACTGAAGTTGTCAGGGAGTTGTCTGTAAGATATGAGCACTCTCAATGAATACATGCTCTTCTGTTAGCTCTGCACTGCAGCTAGATGCCAATTTCAGGTGTGAATACAAAAATCATATTTAAGTCAAATTAAATTTTTATTAAATTGGTATTATTTATTTGGGTGGATGCAAAAATAATGCTCGTGCATTTATTTCTTGCATCAATAAGCCTGATTTTGTTAACAAGCAATGTTACCTTCAGAAATACACAGAATTAGTTAAAATGCATTAACATGATTGTTCTGTACGCAGTGCCATTTTTCAGCATTGTAGGGAAAGAATTCAAGGATTTTCTGTCAAGAATTCAGACTAATATTAGCAGAAAATCATACAGTTTTGAAGCTACTCCATTATTAACATAGGAAATAATGTAGATTTACATAAGCATTTATTTAAAGAATCTGGCTCCGTTTTGAGAGTTGGGCAGTGTAGAAGATGGGTATTTTCTCAATTTGGGAAAGATTGAAGAGGTTTGATTAACAAATTGTCATAGATTGTTTCTGTGTCCTTTTGGCCAAGGATACCATGGAACCTTTAATAAGGATTGGCTATCAGTGTAATTTTTAAATTTTAAATTCAATTAAGGAAAATTTCAACTGACTAATAACTTCTGGCCCCACAAAGTATCAAATAAAATATATACAATATTTATCTCACAAGTTTGGATATTGTCAAATATGATTCTTTCTGATCACTTTTCTGAAATTAAGATCCCACCTACATAAGAGTGTGTTGAAAGCTAAGAATAAAAATATAGCCACAGTACAAAAAAAGACACAACAATGAGTGTATGAGTGCACAATAAGTTGCACAAATTTGCATTTTTCTTTGGGAGGAATAGTGAATTTAATGCAGTAGAATACTTTTCTGTTCTCTGATAAACTCTTTGTTCACATTGTTTCAACAGCTTTCAAGTACAGTGGATTCTAGATAACTGGAACACATCAGGATCAGTGTATTTTAGTCCAATTAAGTTCCTGTCCTAATTAGCTGAAATAATGGAAATAGTTAAAAAGGTAAAAAAAAGACAAATTGAGTAAGAAATTCTGTATTTAAATAAAATACAGAACAAATTAGAACACTATCAATACTACTATAGAAACTGTGTAAGTTCCTACCAGTTGGTTCGGTGGTTGTCTGTCATATCTGACAGTGACAGGAAACCTGTGTGGGAGAATTTTTAAAGTGGAAAAGCCATTGCAGTTCCACTCTCTTGATCTCAGAAGTCCGGGTCCAGTGGTACAAAGGTCTTCACAACTGGGATCTTCCATGATTACTGTGGTTGACTATGATTTCTTCTGTGCTTCATTATGACCTTGGCTGTGCATAAGCATTTGGCTACCCTCACCTGGTTTAGCCTTCCTGTTGAAGCTGTGTACCAGGGTGTCACATGCAAACAGCTACTTGGAGCCACAGGTTAGAGCTGAGTATATGTTGCTGTATTCATTTGATTGACTGTAAATTAACAAAATTAGTGCAGACATCTGGTGTAGATAATGGACTGCCTTCATACAATGTTTACGATGAATGCATCCGCCATATCTTTACTTTCATTGTAACATTCAAGATGATTGCTGATACAGGTGCCCCCTGCTTTTTGAACGTTCGCTTTACGAAACCTTTCTGTTACGAAAGACCTACATTAGTTACCTGTTTTTGCTAACAAGGTGTTTTCACTGTTACGAAAAAGCAGCGCACAATAAAAACAGCGCGCGCCCTGAGCAGCCAAGCTCCTCCCCCGGAACTGCATTCTCGCCAGCATTGCTTAAACATATGCCTGTGAGCATCCGTTAGCAAGATAAGTTCTAAGGTATCAGAAAAGCCTAAAAGAGCTCGTAAGGGTGTTACACTTAGCATAAAACTAGACATAATTAAGTGTTTTGATCATGGTGAACGAAGTATGGACAAAGTGAGTTTGGCTTGTGGAAGTTGACGAAGATGATGTTGAAGAGGTTTGGCATCCCATGACCAAGAACTGATAGATGAAGAACTGATGTAATTGGAAGAGGAAAGGATAACAATTGAAACCGAATGCAGTAGCGAATGGACCGAAAGTGAAGTCGTCCAGGAACTGAACGTGAAGCAACTGCATGAGATTTTCGCTGCAATGATTGCAGAAAAGTACGACTTTAATTTTGAAAGGGTACATATGTTTAAGGCATGTTTGCAAGATGGTTTGAGTGCATACAAAGAACTGTATGATAGAAAAATGTGTGAGGCTAAGCTGTCTGTCATTCTTCAAGCTTTCCACATCAGACACAGCAGACGACGAACGTCGACCTTCGACATCGAGGCAGACAGACATAGAAGAAGATGACCTGCCTGCCTTAATGGAAACAGACGACAGTGAGGTGACACCTCAGTATCCCACCACCCCAGTGGTCCCAACCTCCAGGCCGCGGACTGATACATTGCTGCGAAGAATGCAGTGGTGCAGCGGTAGCCGGGACACACCCAACACATTGCGTCGCCTCTGATCTGGGCCAACATTTACGTGCCAGGCGGCACCTAATTAATTAGCTTGTTTAACCTCCCTAACCTCTGACGCCTCAGCCTAACACACCATCATCAGTGTGCTTGGCACTGTCTTCCCGATTCTGGTAAGTGATACTACACTGTACATACATTATTTCTACTTTATATAGGCTGTGTGTTTTTATGTTCTGTTTGGTATGATTTGGCAGCTTCATAGCTTAAAGGTTACTGGAGAGAGTGTTACCGCCGAGAGCGCTTGCGTGAGATTTTCGCTACAGTGGACAGTGCGGCAATAATTGTAGAAAAATATTTCTACTTTATATAGGCTGTGTATTTATCATATCATTCCTGCTTTTACTATATGTTACTGTTATTTTAGGTTTTATGTGTTATTTGGCATGATTTGGTAGGTTATTTTTTGAGTCTGCAAACGCTCTCAAATTTTTCCCATATAAATAAATGGTAATTGCTTCTTCACTTTACGACATTCTGGCTTACGAACTGTTTCATAGGAACGCACTACCTTCGGATGGCGGGGGAAACCTGTACCTTGAAATTCTTAGTAGTTCCTAACTCGTTGAAGTAGTGAAATCATTTCTTTGCCACAGGCAGCTGTGGAGGTCAGCCCTTTATGTATATTTAAGGCAGGGGTTGATAGATTCTTGATTAGTCAGGGCATGAAGGGATACGGGGAGAAGGCAGGAGATTGGGGCTGTGAGGAATTTGGATCAGCCATGATGAATTTGCGGAGCAGACTCAATGGACCAAATGGCCTAATTCTTTTTCTACATCTTGTAGTCTTCTAGTCTTATTTCATTTTCACTCCCAGCCATTTCTGGCATCTCTAAGCATGAGTGCTTGAAACCGCACTGAGCAAAACTATTTTGAGATATCGTACTGCTTATTTCGTGCCCAACTATCAGTGACAAAAATCACTGCTTTTTGAACACAAGTACACGCAACTGACACTATTTAAAAGCTGTTCGCTCAAATCATGGTGTAGTGTCTGCCAGCCACTCCAATGCGCACATCCAACACCAGTTAGAAATTGTTCGGCAACAGTCTCCTGCCCCAGTTAAGTGGCATAGTGTTCCAAATAAATAAAGAGAATGCCGTCTATTTTCTCAATTAGTCAATTAATCTTTGTTCTTTAAGAATTGCCCCAAATAAGTGGCTGCCCCGATTAGCCAATGGCTAATTTAACTGGAATCCATTATATTCTCAGCAACTGACATAAAGCCTTGGAGCAGTGAAATTACTGCAATAAATTTCCAATGCCTTGCAAAATATTTGTTTAACTCTCTTGCATATGAATACTCTAAATGAATTTAAATCATTCATCTGTAGAATTTGCAAAAATCAGGAAACTTAATAGAGTTTGTTGGAAGTACCACACTTACTTCCAGAGATCTCCCTGGCAGTATCAGAGTTATTATATACATTGGCTCAAAAAAGCTACAGTACAGATTACCAAGATCAAAACTCCTTATTCCTATTCTCATAGTCTAGAATTAATCTTGAAGGTGTAAGCATGAATTAAGATTTAATTACATGGAATCTCCAGCAAAGGAACACCACCCAGGCCAATTGGTTTGTTCCAGTATTTACACTGCACACGTTTCCTATCGTTTCATCATGTAACCCTATCAGCATTTCTTTGTTTTCCTTTCATTATTAATTTACAGGGAAACTTTTTATGCATTATCCAGCTGAGTAACTTATGCCCGTTATAGTATTACAAAGTTTATTATAAATGCACCGCATGAAATAGTGAGACCTGTGAATCAGTTCAAAAGTAGTCATTTGGTGGGCCTCTGCCCTGGTATATGAAGAGATTTATAAGCTTTTTAAGATATTTGAAAAATACAAAGAATATACTATCACTTAATTAGCTTGGTCATTCCTGGAGTGCATGGGACAATCCTGAACCTTGACTTGGGGACACCTGATTATTTAGAACATTGCAATGGAAGGGATCCTTATGTCAAGAGAAAAAACTGATTGCTTACATTGACTATACTTCAGAGGAGCAGTTGATTAAGTGTTTTAATACATTTTGAGGTTGTTGAAAGTGCCACAGAAATGCATGCCCTCTTCCTTTACTGTTAGATTGAAGGCAATTGCAAAACAGCACATACTCTGTGTTTACCTTTTGAATTTTTTTTCCAGAGGAAGCATTTTTTTGGGAATTTGAATATTTGATATTCCCTTTCAATCTAAGAGTGAAAATTATAAAATCGTTGCATGGGATGTAACCTTGGACAATCTTACAAAGGATATAGATCAGGGGTTCCCAACCTGGGCTCCAGAGACCCCTCAGTTAATGGTAGGGGGTCCATAGCATAAAAGAGTTGGGAGCCCCTGATATAGAACTGATATGGACCAGCTTCTGCAGCCACCTGAGAACCCACCAATAGACAACCCCTAAGGAAAACATACTTGAATGATAACACCACTACAAAAGAAGAGTTATTAGAATATGGCAGATGTTGTCATTTAAAGTTAAATTGGATGGCTATATGGACAGAAAAGGAATGGAGGGTTATGGGCTGAGTGCAGATCGGTGGGACTAGGTGAGAGTAAGAGTTCGGCACGGACTAGAAGGGCCAAGATGGCCTGTTTCCGTGCTGTAATTGTTATATAGTTATATGGGCTAAATGTTTTGAGGAACTCTCTTTGAATTAGACACTTATATTTTAAGCAGTCCCAGAATAGTAACTATTACATAACTCCAACACTAAGCTTCAGCTTTGCCGCCAGAACAATTGAGCAATCAGGTATTTTGAATAAAGTAAAAATGCTGACCACACAGTTTTATAGTTGCACTCAAAGTGGAATCAGAACAGCTAACAATAATATTCATTTATGTAACATCCTTATATAGAATTCCTTAGAAGCATCGATCCAATGAGAGGTTATTTGGCCCATCTGATAATACCAAAGTTTATGTTCCACATGATCTTCCCATTTCTTTCTCTAATCATCTACTACTTGGATACTTTAGTGCTGCCTTTACCAAACAAAAGTGTTTCCAAGCTGTGAAATACTAAAACCTCAGTGATCAAAAGAGGTTAGGAATTGCCAGGAAATTGCTACTTTCAACACTGTGAGTTCCTAACAGGATTGTTCCTCGCAGGATAGTTGAAGAGACCTTTTCTCACTTCATTCATGATCACAACCCTCTCTTCCCAGCTGCATCTGCAGCTTCATCATGATTTGTAGGGACAATCCTTGAGCAGCTCAGAGTTTCTTACTGCTGTTCTCTTCAGCTCAGCTGCCTGTTTGCCTGAGTACTCAGAAGGAAACAAAACTAAAGTTAATTAATAAAGTCTGCTCCTAAGATTCTGGGATCCTCATTTATCAATCCTTCCTGGGTTCTTATCCCAATATCACCGTTACCCATAAGCTCCCTTTCTCTATAAATATGGGGCCCAAAGTTCAAATCCCGTTAGAGCCATTTAAAAGCCTGAATTAATTGAAATAAAAAGCTGACCTCAGTACAAAAAAGTATAGACATCAATTTGCATAAAAACCCAACTGGCTCAGTAATACTTTAAGGGAAGAAAATCTACCATACTTACTTTTTATGTACTTAGTGTAGTCGTAAGATCACATCAACTTGATGAATCCTTCATTGCCCTCTATGAGCACTGGTTACACTACTTGGCTGCATCAAACCTGGCAGTCATGAATGGGCATGAAATATCAGTCTTACCAGAGGTGACCACATCTCAAGAATGAAAATAAAGCCTCTTTGAAATAAATAAATTGATGCTGGATTTAAAGCAATGTTAAATTAAAAACCCAGGAGCTTGAGGTTTTTTACAAATGCTTTCTTTCATCCTTAACAACATACTAAAAGCATCCTAAAGTGGAAAATTCAGTCCTAATGGTTTATAGTATGTTATTTGCTTTCTGTCATATGATTCAAGATTCATTTTCTATGTGACAATTTCATTGGCAGAAGGAGACAAAGCTATTTATTTTTAAATCTGGTTTGAAAGCATAATGTAAGTGTGATATTCCTCTGCTTATGGGTGTGCAGAAAGATATCATGAAACAATAATTGACTATTTGCTCCTTTAACTTTTTTCAGCTTTTATTAGTTGAAAATGAAATGTTTATTTTCATACTGTAACTTGCATATTAGCCAGGTGATCATAACATAAATGTGATGCATAAATCAGACAATTTATTTTCTGAGATGCTTTGCAAACTCTATTACTGCATAGTTTGCTGCTTGTATTTAGTATTATTTTAAAACAGTGATTTATGTTATGTTGTGGGACATGCATGTTAAAACTTTCCTGTACCATATTTTCACATCAAAATATTGTTCTTGATGCTAGGTATTTGAAATAACCCCTGAAATTTGAAAGGCTTACTATTTACATCAGACGTTACGGGTAATGCAGGGTTTTACCACTGTGTCTGCCAGGAATTTTTTTCATGATTTTTATCTGTCTTGTTTCCATATTTATAGTGTTGTGCTAGTTCAGTAAGTCACTAACATTGAGCAGCTACTAAATACATCTTCTACCTTTTGACTTTTTATCTCCTTCTTAATTCTATATAATCCTGGAGCTAAGGAAAATCAGAAACCGTTCATTCTAATATCAGTCTACTTCACTCAGTTTCCTTTCTCAGCTCCTACTCTGTAACTTCAATATCAGGTACAAGAAGCTAGTGGATTTTTTCTCTTTAGTGTACTCTTCAGCTATCTCCATGCCCAAACCCTCCATTATGTCACTATTCTGCCACTCACCCTACAAGCATTAGACACATCTCCACTATGAGACGTACCTTTTGCTCCTTTGACTCCGTCCCAACCAAAGCTTTTTAAAGCAGAACAAATTCTCCTTGGGTCTGGTGCTCCTTAATATCATCCTGGATCTATTTTCTCAGGGACTTTTTCTCCTTCCTTCAAAAGCTTCACCATCAACTGCCATCCATTCTTCTTTCCCTCAAACAGTTCATCCAGCATTGTTTTTTCATCCAAGTTACAGCAACATGTCTAAACATCTTCTCCACATGATCATATCATTCCCTCATTAAAGAATCTTGAAAGCTTAAAGCTCTGTACATATCCCCCCCTTTAATATTAGCTGAAGTCTTAAGAATCATCTCTTATCTTTCTGTCAGCACCTCAGACTTACAGCTGCACTACTTGTTAGCTTCAAGTTGCCAGTTTCCCAGTTTTCAAGTCTTGGTTTTTCAGGTATCAGGGAAGAAATGGCGAGCTTGCCGTTCCAAACTGTGCAGTTGTATCTGTATCAAATGGATCTGCAGTCTCCAATGTCATGTGTCTTCTTTGCATCCATGAGATGCCTAAAGTAAAGAACTAAAAATGAAATTGCAAGTCTCTGACTCCATTGTAAATTAGATATAGTGTGTCAATTTTGTTTATATATCATGTATCATTGGATTTTTTGAAAAAAAGAACTTAGACTAAAATCCATTGGAGTAAAACTGCTGAGGGAACGTTTTAGTGCAGCCTTATACTCTAAAGAGTATTGATTGCTGTGTTTGAATACATAATGCTGTACAAATTCCTCAACTTTCCTTGCTGGCAGGCTGGTAACTCTGCTTGCTGAACTCGTACCATGTTAACCAGGCATGAGTAAACTGAGCCCATTTAAATCAATGGGAGAAATCAGCTGCCAGAATATAACTAACTAAAGCATTTTAATTGAATTAATTAAGTTAGCTGAGATGCTTAAATTGTTTCAAATGTTTGTATACTTTTGCTTTTAAGCACTTTTTAAAAATCTTTTATTTTTGTAATATTTTAAATTTTTGACAGGTGTTGACTGATTATACATGTTTTAAAAGGGTCACAGCCATTTATTGTAACTGGTAGGTTTGTCAGCTAGTGAGCAGAGGAGCAGGGCCTAAAGCTGTCAACACAATTCCTGTCAGATCAGTGATAGAAATTGTGCAAATGCGTTGGGTACCAGGCTTTTAGCACAAGACTGTGTCATGGATCAAACAAGGATCTGTTTGATCCAAGATATCTAGTGAACTTGGGGGAACAGAGGTTTTTCTCCAATGACATTATAAAAATTAAATTCTTGAAGCAAGAATTGGTAGATTTAGATACATAAATCACTAAGTACTTTACAGGGAGTTAGTTTCCAGTCATAAAAACATTAATACTATATAGGTCAGTACAACATCATGGGTCAAAGTGCCTATACTGTGTTGTACTGTTCTATGTTCTATGTTTTATATAGTCTTATTACCCTGTTTAGATAAATTGCAAAGTATATAATTTACTGTGCATAACCATATAGTCTCTTAATTCTAAATCACAACTTAAATTGATTCTTTTTACTGTTTAGCACTAAATTCTTACTAGTTTTTCTTTTTTGGAAGAACTACTTAATTAAGTGTTTTAGTTTAGAAATGACTTTGAAGAGCAACCACTGTTGTGTCACAGGCAAAGACGATGGTCATTTTCTGCTTATCAGGAGCACATTCAGCCCAGCTGATTTTGCTGGTGTTTGTTATGGGAGGAATATTGACTAGGAAACTACAAAGAATGGCTTCAAATACTCTGAATATTTAATATCCTTACTAAGCAACATCAACACTTGCTTTGAAGTTTCTCCTGCTAAACAACTGTAATGAAATGAACCAGCTACTGGTAATTTTAACACACAGTAATGATGGACCATAAATATATATCATCTGTACTTGGGCTTACGTATCTGGTTCGAAGACCCTTGTGATTAATAGTGCTCTGATCAAAACCAAGCAGCTTCATTCCTGTGGACAAGACAACATCTGCTGTCATTTTTTTAAATTATGAGAAGGGATAGCTTATTGATTAAAAATGACATTGCTACTAAAATTACAGAAAACAATAAAAGTATTCTTATTCAGTCTGTGAATTTGGCTGGTAAATCTGGCATTGATAGCCCATCGCTAGTAGAATCTCATAAATCACTGGTGTCCTCAAAGTGCAATTGTTCATTCAGTGCTATAGGTTAAGGTTTCTAAGACTTTTAACATTGAAGAAAATGAAGGAAAGTGAAATTTGTTCAAGTTTGAATGGTGTATGACCTAGAGGCAAGCTGAGATTTAATGGAGTTCCTATGAACCATGCTGTATATGAAACTAACTAGGCAAATGAAAAATATGCCTTCACAGTTCTGACTTCTGCCTTTTAGATTACTCAATTTATGTGAAAGGGGATAACCTTTGACCTTTATTATTTACTTGATTGCTTCTGTTCTCATTGAGGATAGAAATGTTCTCTAAGCTACCTCATTCTGTTGTTTGTTTCATTGCAATTGTAAATAGATTAGGTAATACTGAAGAGCAGTAATCTGAATATTAGTCTGAAAATCCCTAATTTTGATAGATAACAAGTAAAATTTATAATAAATTTGTCAGTTCTGAATCTTATAGGATAAGTAGCTTATGCCAACTGTTGGTGCTAATTGTGAGTAAACTTTTCAAATATGTAATGCCAATGCAATTTTCTTCCCTATTTTACCTTCATAGCATATATTGGTGCAAATCTTTTGATGTCATGAATTTCTTTTACTCTCCATGTGAACAAAGATATGCATAACAATGTCTTAAACTATTCAGTAAGGTGAAAAAAGATTTTGGCTTCAATTTATCTTCAGAGAACAAAAAATTGCACTGTTCATTACTCGTTCACACTGCTGTACTCCAGGAATAATATAGAGACAAACATTCATTGGTTCATTTTAAATCTCATTCCATATTTATTTATTGAGACTGCAAGCAGCACTTTAAAAATGCATTAGTAGTAGCCTCAAAATACTTCAAAGGAATGAAGGTTATGGCCCAAATGCATTTATTTTACTTTGTGCTTTGAAATACAATGGTACTATGTACAAAATTTATTGTGAGAAATGGAAAATGATTAGCAGGAACTAGAGCTTGAAAACAAGGTGTCTTTGGGACATTTTCTGCTCATGGCCAGTTAGAATTATCTCCTAAATAAATACCCATGCACAGAACCAGCTGAATAATTGATGAGCTGGAAAAGCTGGGGGGTTTTGCAGGAAGTGGAGATTTCAAGAACACTGGGCCCTTGTGTCACTGTCACAGCTGGCAGCTGTACGCTAACTGAGGTATTTTCCTTGACTTTAAATCCTTATACAAATTTACACGTCCTCCTTAGTGCTTGACAAAACATCACTTGAATTTTTAATCTACTTTTAAAGTTTATCCTGCAAGATAAATTGTTCTAGTGGATTTATCTTAGTGCTTTGTGTGAGTTTCAAAACTGCTGTGCACAACAACCTGTTCAAAGTTTTCGGCAGAGGAGATGAATAAAGAAAACACTGTATAAGCAATCAGAGTATGTTCTGTGTATTGCAAGACAGCATAGAATAGTGGAAGAATTTAAATTCAGATGGACGTGAAATGTGTTGTGGATTAATATTGTGACTGTCAGGAGAGGGAAGGGAAGAGGGCAGCCACTGGAGAGTAACCCTGTGGCTGTTCCCTTCAATAATAAGATACCATTTTGGATATTGTTGAGGGGGATGACTTAATGGGGGCAGGGGGGAGCTGCAACATCTGGATCTCTGGCACTGAGATTGGTGCTGTGCACTGGAAGGGAAGGGGTGGGTGGGGGAGAGAAGAGGACCACGATTGTGAAAGGGGATTCCATAGTTCGAGGAGCAGACTTGAGATTCTGTGGACATGATAAAGATACATATATTGTGTGTTGACTCCCAGGTGCCAGGGTCAGGGACGTATCAGATCAGGTCCATGATGTTCGAAAGGGAGAGGATGAGCAGCCGGAAGTCTCGGTGCATATTGGCACCAATAATATAGGTAGGAAAAGCAAGGGGGTCCTGAAGAGAGACTTTAGAGAGATAGGTAGAAAGCTGAAAGGCAGGATCTGCAGCTTAGCAATCTCTGGATTGCTGCTTATGCCACGTACCAGTAACAGTAAGAATAGAATGATTTAGCAGATGAATGCATGGCTAAGAAACTGGTGCAGGAGGTAATGTTTCAGATTTCTGGATCATTGGGATTTCTTCTGGAAAGTATATGAACTGTGCAAAAGGAACGGGTTACACCTGAAACCAATATTCTTGCAGGCGGGTTTGCCAGAGCTGTTGCGAGAGTTTAAATTAATTTGGCAGGGGGATGGGAACCAGAGTGATAGGGCTGTTGGTTTACGAGCAGAGACGGTCTGTAGTGAGACTGTCAGGAAGGACAGGCAGATGATAGGGCAAAACTGCACTCAGTGGGATGAGTTGCAGTGTGAAAGGGTGGCAAAATCAGGAAGGGTGATGGATACAGGACTGATGGTGTTTTTTTTATTAATTTTTTAAAATAAATTTCTACATTACAACAAAATAAAACCAACAAAAAGGAGATTTATACAGTGCAAAACCAACGTGGCTGGTGTACAATTCGTAACAGTAAAGAAAAAGCACACAAAAGAAAATCATATAAAGTTAGTTTCCTCCCCATCCTCCCACTATGCAACTCTAAGCCAACCATTACAATGTAAAGAAAAGTTAATAAGAACTTTTGTCACCACAGAGCTGTGAAAATAAAAAAAGTGTATTGCCTACTACCTAAACTATAAGGACTGAAGGTGTTATATTTGAATCTACGCACCATACGGAATAATGTAAATAGTCTCGTAGTGCAGTTACCATGGCAGCTATGATGTTGTGTGCATCACTGAGTTATGACTGAAAGAAGGTCATAGTTGGGAGCCTAGCATCCAAAGATACACATTGTATCGAAAGGACGGTGTGGCATGGCTCTGTTGGAAAACATTAAAATCCTTCCAAAGAGGTGACAAAGGATCAAAAGATGTAGAATCCTTATGGATAGATTTATGAAACTGCAAAAGTAAAAAAAAAATCATAATGGAAGTTATTTACAGGCCTCCGAAAAGTAGCCAGGATGTAGGCTACAAATTACAATGGAAGATTGAAAAGTCATGTTAAAAGGGCAATGTTACAAAAGCCATGGGGGATTTCAGTATGCAGGTAGATTGGGAAAATCAGGTTAGTGCTGGATCTCGAGACAGAATCTGTAGAATGCCTGTGAGATGGCTTTTTAGAGCAGCTTGTGCGTTGAGCCCACTAGGGGATCGGCTATTCTGGATTGGGTACTGTGTAATGAACCAGATTTGGTTCAGGAGCTTAGGAGGCGGTGATCATAATATAATAAAATTCACCCTGCAATTTGGGAGGGAGAAGTTAAAATCAGATGTATCAGTATTGCAGTGGCATGAGAGAGGAGCTGGCCAAAGTTGATTGGAAGGGATGCTAGCAAGAATGATGGCAGAGCAGCATTGGCTGGAGTTTCTGGGAGCAATTCAGAAGGCCCAGTATAGATACATCCCAAAGAAAAAGAAGCATTCAAAGGCAGTATGATGCAACTGTGGCTGACAAGGGAAGTCAAAACCAACATGAAAGCAAAAGAGTGGGCATATAATAGAGCAGAAATTAGTAGGAAGTTAGAGAATTGGAAAACTAAAAAAACCAACAGAAGACAACTAAAAGAACCATACAAGGGGAAAAGATGGAGGACAAGGAAATGCTGTGTGAACTGAATAAATATTTTGCAACCGTCTTCACTATGTATGGTACGTGCAGTACGCCGGAAATTCAAGAGTGTCAGGGGGCAGAAGTGATCAAGGTTCTTAATTAGTCAGAGAGTGAAAGGTTACGGGGAGAAGACAGGAGAATAAAGTTGAGAGGTAAGTGGATCAGCCATGATGAAGTGGCAGAGCAGACCTGATGGGCCAAATGGCCTCATTCTGCTCTTGTGTCTTATGGTCTTGCATGCTGCACAGTTAAAATGCAACGAATTTGCAGATGGAAAATATTAAGTAAAATCCCCGCAAAGGCTAGTAAAGAAATATTAAGTTTGGTTTGGTTTAAATTGAATGCCATTATTAGAATAACTTAACAGATACGGTATATGGACAAGTCACAGCATGATTTCAAAAGTCAGAATACAACTAATGACTCTGTTGAGTAACTTGGCATACAGATGATAAATTTAAGAAATTAGCAGTCCATTTTGTCTCAGTTCTTGCTCTTTAAATATGCAGCTTTATTGTAATTACATATTGTACTCTGATTCCAAAATATCATTCCCTTTGGAATTTCGAAAGGGAAGTACAATCTTTACATATGTCAGGCAATTTTGTAGGAAGTGCTGCATGCTGAGGAAAATGTCATTGGGCTTCTCAAAGTGTAATAATTTTTAAACTATGGCATCTGCTGCCTCCAGAATATCTCAGTCATCAGGAGAATTCAGTACTCTGCTCTCCACCATCTCTATTCCACCTCAGCCACAGCAAAGAGGATTCATTCATTACCAGCAATAATCCCGTTGAGGATCTTTGTAAGGTTTACAACCCAAAGTATTTATTAAGCATACTATGGATGGGAGGGGTATGGAGGGCTATGGTCCATGTTCAGATTGGTGGGACTGGGCAGAATACTTTTCCTTTCTTCCATAGTCTTCTGTCTCTTTCACCAGTCAACATCCCAGCTCTTTACTTCGTCCCTCTCCTTCCAGGTTTCACCTATCACCTGGTGATTCTCTCTCCCCTCCCCCCAGCTTTTAAATCTACTCCTCAGCTTTTTTCCTCTCATCCTGTCAAAGGGTTTCGACCTGAAACGTTGACTGTACTTTTTTTCCGTAGATGCTGCCTGGCCTTCTGAGTTCCTCCAGCATTTGTGTGTGTTGCTGGGATTTCCAGCTTCTGCGGATTTTCTCTTGTTTGTAAACAGTGGCAGGGACTGGATGGGCCAAAGGGTGTGTTTTTGTGCTGTAATGCTCTAATGACTTATTTTGGCACCTGCAATAATTGATGTGTGAATGCCTGCAAAATCCATTGATCATCATCAGAGTGGTGTTCTGTACTTGCTTGGATTACTTTCAGTTCAGCGTAATGCATATATCTTCTGGAGTTCAGAAGTATGCGAGGTGACTTAATTGATTCTGAGGGATATTTTTCAGGGAAAATAAGGGGGGATGTCTCTATGTGTGGTGCATCTAGAACACTGTCTAAGAGCACACAGTTGCCATTTAATGCATAGATGAGGCAAAAAGGTAATGGAAACAACATCTTTGAATAATTTAAGATTGAATTGTGTAGATAAGCAATGTGTTGAAAGGTTAGCATATGCAGACAAGAATGAGAGTCAGCGTTTACTTTGATTTTATGCTTGCAATAATTGTTCAACCCTGTTTGAAGTAGTTCCTCAGGCATAGATCAGAGATACTCGTCATGCACTTTTTTCAAGAGGGATAAGGCAAAATACTGCAAAGGCAAATGCAAACCCCTCATCTACAGCTCTGAAACTGGATTCTCTGGATATATAGTACTATGTAAAAGCACATATACGTAGCTAGGGTGCCAAAGGCTTTTGCACAGTCTTGTATTTGTCAATGTGAAGCAGAGAACAAGTTTGGAAACCTGGTGGGTGCAAAGGGCGATGGGAAGAGTGACACGAGTAGATATAGGACTGATTGAAAATGATGCTGGAGAAATTATAATGGGTAACAAAGGGATGGCGGAGGAACTAAATGAGTATTTTCCATCAGTCTTCACAGTGGAAGACATAGCAATCATACCTGATAGCCAGAGGTTTCAGGGAATAGAATTAGGTATTGTCAAGATTACTAGAGAGAAAGTGCTTGGGAAGCTAAATGGACTAAGAATAGATAAGTCTCCCGGACCGGATGAGGTGCACCCACGGGTTCTGAAGGAGGTGGCTTTGGAGATTGTGGAGGCATTGGAAATGATCTTCCAGGATTCTGGCATGGTTTTGGAGGACTGGAAGGTCGCAAATGTAGTTCCGCTGTTTAAGAAAGGAGGGAGGCAGCAAAAAGAAAATTACAGACCTATTAGTCTGGCATCAGTAGTTGGAAAGTTATTGGAGTCGATCCTCAAGGGCGAGGTTATGAAATACCTCAAGGTGCATGACAAGATAGGCCCAAGCCAGCATGGTTTCATGAAGGGGGGATCTCCTCACCAATCTATTGGAATTTTTTAAGGTAATCTCAAATAAGATTGACAAGGGAGAGGCTGTGGATGTTGTGTATTTGGATTTTCAAAAGGCCTTCGATAAGGTGCCGCATAAGAGGCTGCTTAATAAGATGAGAGCCCATGGAATTACAGGAAAGATATTGGAATGGGTGGACCATTGGCTGATTGGCAGAAAGCAAAGGATGGGACTGAAGGGTTCCTATTCTGATTGGTTGCCGCTTACTAGTGGTGTTCTGCAGGGGTCGGTGTTGGGGCTGCTTCTTTTTACAAGGTATATTGATGATTTAGATTATGGATTAAATGGTTTTGTGGTTAAATTTGTGGATGACACCAAGATAGGTGGAGGAGCAGGAAGTGTTGAAGAAACGGAAGGGTTGCAGAGAGACTTGGTCAGTTTAGGAGAGTGGGCAAAGAAATGGCAAATGAGATACAATGTTGAGAAATGTATGGTTGTACGTTTTGGAAGAAGAAATAATCCGGAAGATTATTATTTAGATGGGGAGAAAATTCAAAAATCGGAAGTGCAAAGGGACTTGGGGGTCCTCGTGCAGAATACCGTAAAGGTTAACCACCAGAGGCCACAGTCTTAGAATTAGAGGGTATGCATTTAAAACAGAGATAAGGAGAATTTTTTTTTAGCCAGAGGGTCGTGGATTTATGGAATTCGTTGCGACATACAGCTGTGGAGGCCCGATCATTGAGGGTGTTTAAGGAGGAGATTGATAGGTATCTAACTAGTCAGGGTATCAAGGGATATGGGGAAAAGCCAGAAATTGGAACTAGATGGGAGAATAGTTTAGCTCATGGTGGAGTTGCGGAAACTCGATGGGCCGAATGGCCTACTTCTGCTCCTTTGTCTTGTGATCTTGCGAATATATCAGTGCTTAAGGAAGTAGCCCAAGAAATAGTGGATGCATTAGTGATAATTTTTCAAAACTCGTTAGGTTCTGGACTAGTTCCTGAGGATTGGAGGGTGGCTAATGTAACCCCACTTTTTAAAAATGGAGGAAAAGAGAAACCGGGGAATTATAGACCAGTTAGCCTAACGTCGGTGGTGGGGAAACTGCTGGAGTCAGTTATCAAAGATGTGATAACAGCACATTTGGAAAGCGGTGAAATCATCGGACAAAGTCAGCATGGATTTGTGAAAGGAAAATCATGTCTGACGAATCTCATAGAATTTTTTGAGGATGTAACTAGTAGAGTGGATAGGGGAGAACCAGTGGATGTGGTATATTTGGATTTTCAAAAGGCTTTTGACAAGGTCCCACACAGGAGATTAGTGTGCAAACTTAAAGCACACAGTATTGGGGGTAAGGTATTGATGTGGATAGAGAATTGGTTAGCAGACAGGAAGCAAAGAGTGGGAATAAACGGGACCTTTTCAGAATGGCAGGCAGTGACTAGTGGGGTACCGCAAGGCTCAGTGCTGGGACCCCAGTTGTTTACAATATGTATTAATGACTTGGATGAGGGAATATAAAATGCAGCATCTCCAAGTTTGCGGATGACACGAAGCTGGGTGGCAGTGTTAGCTGTGAGGAGGATGCTAAGAGGATGCAGGGTGACTTGGATAGGTTGGGTGAGTGGGCAAATTCATGGCAGATGCAATTTAATGTGGATAAATGTGAAGTTATCCACTTTGGTGGCAAAAATAGGAAAACAGATTATTATCTGAATGGTGGCCGATTAGGAAAAGGGGAGGTGCAACGAGACCTGGGTGTCATTATACACCAGTCATTGAAAGTGGGCATGCAGGTACAGCAGGCAGTGAAAAAGACGAATGGTATGCTGGCATTTATAGTGAGAGGATTCGAGTACAGGAGCAGGGAGGTACTACTGCAGTTGTACAAGGCCTTGGTGAGACCACACCTGGAGTATTGTGTGCAGTTTTGGTCCCCTAATCTGAGGAAAGACATCCTTGCCATAGAGGGAGTACAAAGAAGGTTCACCAGATTGATTCCTGGGATGGCAGGACTTTCATATGAAGAAAGACTGGATGAACTGGGCTTGTACTCGTTGGAATTTAGAAGATTGAGGGGGAATCTGATTGAAACGTATAAAATCCTAAAGGGATTGGACAGGCTAGATGCAGGAAGATTGTTCTCGATGTTGGGAAGTCCAGAACGAGGGGTCACAGTTTGAGGTTAAAGGGGAAGCGTTTTAGGACCGAGATTAGGAAAAACTTCTTCACACACAGTGGTGAACCTGTGGAATTTTCTGCCACAGGAAACAGTTGAGGCCAGTTCATTGGCTATATTTAAGAGGGAGTTAGATATGGCCCTTGTGGCTATGGGGATCAGGGGGTATGGAGGGAAGGCTGGTGCAGGGTTCTGAGTTGGATGATCAACCATGATCATAATAAATGGCGGTGCAGGCTCGAATGGCCGAATGGCCTACTCCTGCACCTATTTTCTATGTTTCTATATTACAATGGAGGGAAGGGAATTACAGAGGCATGAGAGAGGAGTTGGCCAGAATTGATTGGAAAAGAACACTGACGGGGATGACAGCAGAGCAGCAATGGCTGGAATTTTTGAAAGCAATTTGGAAGGCACAAGATATATACATCCCAAAGAGGAAGAAGTATTCTGAATGAAAGATGACACAACTATGGCTAATGAGAGAAGACAAAGCCACATAAAAGCCAAAGAGAGGACTTATAATAGAGCAAAAATTAGTGGGAAGTTAGAGGATTAGGAAGCTCTTAAAAACCAACAGAAGGCAACTAAAAATGTTATTAAGAAGGTAAAGATGGAATTTGAAAGTAAGCTAGCCAATAATATTAAAGAGGATACCAAAAGATTTTTCAGATGCATAAAATGTAAGAGAGAGGTGAGAGTGGATATCGGATCACTGGAAAATGATGCTGGAGAGGTTTACATTGAGGACAATGAAATAGCAGACAAACTGATTAAGTATTTTGCATCAGTCTTCTCTGTGGAAGACACTAGCAGTATGGTGGAAGTTCCAGGTGTCAGGGGGCATGAAGTGTGTGAAGTTACCATAACAAGAAAGAAGATTCCAGGGAAACTGATATGTCTGAAGATAGCTAAGTCACCTGGACCAGATGGTACACTCCACAGGGTCTGAAAGAGGTGGCTGAAGAGACTGTAGAGACATTAGTAATGATCTTTCAGAAATCACTAGATTCTGGAATGGTTCCGGAAGACAGGGAGATTGCAAATGCACACCACTCCTCAAGAAGGGAGGGAGAGACAGAAGAAAGGAAACTATAAGCCAGTTAGCCTGATCTCAGTGGTTGGGAAGATGTTGAAGCTGATTATTAAGGATGAGGTCTCAGAGAACCTGGAGGCACATGATAAATGGAAGAGAGTGATGATTTTCCCTCAAGGGAAGATCTCGCTTGATGTATCTGGTGGAACTCTTTGAAGGAGGAACAAGCAGGCTAGACAAAGGAGAATCGGTTGATGTTGTGTACTTGGATTTTCAGAAGGCCTTTGTCAAGGTGCCACACAAAAGGCTGTTTAACAAGCTATGAGCCCATGGCATTACAGGAAACATTCTAGCATGGATAAAGCAGTGGCTGATTGGCAGGAGGCAAAGAGTGGGAATAAAGGGAGCCTTTCTGGCTGGCTGCTGCTGACTAGTGGTGTTCCACAGGGGTCTGTGTTGGGACCAGTTCTTTTTACTATATATGTCAATGATTTGAATGATGGAATTGAAGGCTTTGTTGCAAAGGTTGCAGACGATATGAAGATAGATAGAGGGGCAAGTAGGAAATAGGGAAGCTGTAGAAGGACTTAGACAGATTAGGAGAATGGGCAAAGAAATGGCAGGTGAAATACAGTGTTGGAAAGTGTATGATCATGCACTTTGGTGGAAGAAATGAAAGGAAGACTATTTTTAGCTGCAGAGAAAATACAAAAAAACTGAGGCACAATGGGACTTGGGCATCCTTGTGCAGAATTCCCTAAAGGTTAATTTGCCTATGTTGAGGAAGATGAATGCAGTGTTAGCTTTCATTTCACGAGGACTAGAATATAAAAACAAGGATGTAATGTTGAAACTTTATAAAGCACTGCGGAGGCTTCACGGAGTATTGTGAGTAGGTTTGGGCCCCTTATCTTAGAAAGGATGTGCTGAAACTGGAGAGGGTTCAAAGGAGGTTCATGAAAATGATTCCAGGATTGAACAGCTTGTCATATAAAGAGCATTTGATGGCTCTGGGCCTGTATTCACTAGAATTCGGAAGCATGAGGGGTGACCTCATTGAAGCCTATTGACTGGTGAAAGGTCTTGATAGAGTGGATGTGGAGAGAATGTTTTCTGTGATGAGAGAGTGTAAGACCAGAGGACACACCCTCAGAATAAAGGGGTGTCCTTTTAGAACAGAGATGAGAAGCAATTTCTTTAGCCAGGGAGTGATGAATTTGTGGAATTATTTGTTACAGGCCGCTGTAGAGGCCAAGTCATTATGTCTATTTAAGGCAGAGGTTGACAGATTCTTGATTGGTCAGGGCATGAAGGGATATGGGGAGAAGGCAAGAGATTGGGGTTGAGAGGAAGACACCCAGCCCTGAGACACCAGAAAAGGTCATTTGATTTCAAACAATTTCTCTGTTGATCATTACAAAATGTCTCTCTGGTGCTTCCGACTCCGTCCCTTGTCCCTTCCCCTTTTCCCAGCCATGAAACTCCTCTCCCTGTCCCCTTCTCACTTGCAGTCCAGAACAGAAACCCTTATTAGAATCAGGTTTATCATCACTCACATATGTTATGAATTTTGTTTTTTTTTTGTGGCAGCAGTACAGTGAAATACATAAAATTACTACAGCACTGTGCACAGGTCTTAGGCACCCCTAAGTGTGTGTGTGTGTGTGTGTGTGTGTGTGTATGTATATATAGACTTTTACACAGTAATGTATCTGCCAATAACTTTGAACAAAGCCAATTACTTTTATCTTTTTGATGAATGGGTATGGCTCCCAGGAGGTTGTGTATGAACACAAGCTTATTCAAAATGATTAATGTTTATTTTTGTGATTGCCATCCAGTTTGGATTTTTTGATCTTTTTCTTTAGTATGACTTATCATTGTAGTGGTTGGAAGGACACTTCCTTTCACTTAGGAAGACAGCAGATGGTTATGATGAGTTCTTACCCTGGAAATCTCTGCCTTGAGGGGTCGTGTGTTCTGGTGTCTCTGCCTATAAGGCAAAGTATATGGGTTCTCTTGATTTTTAGCCCACTGTGCAGAATCGCAATCTGCACTGGGTTGACAGAATGGAGAGCTCTGAAAATTTCATCTTGGGACTCCACGGAAACTGAATGAATTTGAATGGGTTCCAGCTGCACCTGCTTTGGATTTACCAGGTTAAGACTTGTTGGATTTTTGAATGTTTCAGTGAAGTCACCTTTTTTCTTAATTCAAGGTTAAGCCCAGTCTGTTAAATCCCTCCTCATATTACGAACCCATTATTTAAGTTCACTAGGTGAACTTTCACTGCTTGCCCTAGATAAGTAACTCAGGGAAGATTCGATGGAGGAAAAGTATAATTAATTAATCAGTTTATTTATTGATTGATTGACTGATTGATTGGTTGAAATACAGTGCAGAATTGGCCCTTCCAACCCTTCAAGCTATGCCACCCAGCAATCCCCCGATTTAATACTAGCCTAATCATAGGACAATTTACAGTGACCAATTAACTTTCCAACTGGCACGTCTTTGGGCTCTGGGAGGAACCCAGAGCACCCAAAGGAAACTCGCGTGGTCACGGGGAGAACGTGCAAACACCTTATAGACTGCAGCGGGAATTGAACCTGATCACCTGTACTGTAAAGCATTATGATAGCCACAGCATTACCATGCCACCCAATTAACGAAGTCAATCAGGTTATTTTTATTTGTTCTTTGTTAAAGAGTCATACAATAAGGGAGCAGGTTTTTCAGTGAGTCCACGCTGATCAGTAACCATGCTCTATGCACTGATCATTAACCACACTAATCCTACACCTTCCAAGATGGTGCCGATGATCATCAGCAATATTCTGTGAGCTGTAGACAGTAGTTCCAAATATTCTTTTAAAAATACCTTTTTCAAATTACTCACTGCAATCTGCAGCAAGTAACTTCCCTCTTTAAGCAGTGTTCTTTTAAATCAACTTAATGATCTTCAGATCTCATGATCGTCTGAAGGAGTTGGCAGACCAAGCAGGTACAAGATCCTTAATGGGATGAAGAGTCATCGCCATGGCCGGAAGCGGCGCGGGATGGGTGTGGTGGACAAGCCAGGCTGAAACGCAGAGGGATGAGGCCTCCTCTACCCAGCATCTTGCTGGCAAATGTGCAGACACTGCCGAACAAAATTCAGGACCTGAGGGCAAGATTGCTGTATTAGAGAGGAATTAGAGGAATTGCTCTATTCTCTGCTTGACCAAAACATAGCTTTCTCCCAGCATGCCAGAACCAGTAATTAGACTTAAAGGCTTCTTGATTTACAGAATGGACCGCACTGCTGATTTGGAAAAGGCAAAAGGAGGAGGTGTATTTTCATGATGATGTGGTAGTTTTGTTGAACTCGTGTTCCCCTGACTTGGAACACCTAATGGTCAAATTATCTCCATTCTATTTACCTACCAAGTTCTCATCCATGATCCTGACCACAGTTTACATACCACCAGTGGATGACTATAATCAAACACGCGCAATATTGCATGATGCCGTCTCCAAACAAGAAACAGTCCATCCCGATGCATTTCAAAATCAAATCTTAGTTGGAGACTTTAACCAGGTTTGTTTGAAGAAATCCTTTCTCAATTATCATCAGCATATAACCTGTAGCATCAAAAGTCCCAACATACTAGACCACTAAGGTAACAAATGCCTACCGTTTCATGTCCATGTCTGGAAATCTGATCATTTGACTGTCCTTCACCTACCTGCATAAAGGAGATTAGGACAACAAAGAGATGGTTGTGGGAGGAAGAGCAGCCACTACTGATTGCTTCAAGTTAGTGGACTAGGCCGTGTTCAAAGACTCACCTAGGATCTGAATGAATACACCATGGTTGTATTGGACTTTATTAAAACAGCTGTAGATGAGTGTGTCCCCAAAAAATCATTCAGAGTCTTCCACAATCAGAAGCCCTGGATGAAGGGTGAGATTAGAAATCTGCTGAGAGCCAGATCAGAGGCATTCAAATCTAGTGACCAAAACAATTACAAAAGGTCCAGGTATGATCTCCGGATAGCCATCTGACAGGTGAGGTGGCAGTTCCAGATCAAACTTGAATCAAAGAAGGATGCTCAACATTGTTGAATACTATCACCTCTTATAAGGTTAAATCAAGCAACATAGGAAACAGCAGCACTTCCCTTGCAGATGAGCTCAAAGCCTTCTTTACTCGCTTTGACCATCAAAACATGGAGAACCATCATGAACCCCCACATCCCTTGATGATCATTTGATTTCAGTCTCTGAAGCTGGCATGCGAGCAGTATTCAGGAGGGTGAACCCATGAAAAGCATCCTGTCGAGATGGGGTACCTGGCCAAGTATTAAAGACCTGTGCTGATCAACTGGCTAGTGTGTTCACTGAGATCTTTAACCTCTCACTTCAGTACTGTGTGGTAGCCACCTGTTTCAAGTAGGCTTACATTATACCGGTGCCCAAGAAGAGCATGGTGACCTGCCTCAATGACTATCACACAGAAGCACTTACATCCACAGTGATGAAGTGCTTTGAGAGGTTGGTGATGGAGCATATGAATTCCTGCCTGAGAAGCAACTTAGACCCACCCCAATTTGCCTACCATAGCAACAAGTACACAGCAGTAGACTTCTCACTGGCTCATAACTCAACCCTGGAACATCTCAACAGCAAAGATCCATGCATCGCATCAGGATGCTCTTTATCAACTACAGCTCAGCTTTCAATACCCTTATCCCTTCAAAACTAGCCAATAAGCTCCAAGACATTGTCCTCAATACCTCCTTATGCAATTGGATCTGGATTTCCTCATTTGCAGACCGCAGTCAGTTCGAATTGGCAACACCATCTCATCCACGATCTCCATCAGTACAAGTGCATTACAAGGCTGTGTGCTTAGCCCCCTGCTCCACCTGCTTTACACTTGTGACTATGTGGCTAAGCATAACTCCAATGCCATATTCAACTTCCTTGGTGATACCACTGCTGTAGGCCGCATCAAAGGTGATGATGAGTAACCTATTGATGAATAGGAGAGAGATTGAAAACCTAAATGAGTGGTGTCATAACAACAACCTCTTACTCAATGTTAGCAAGACCAAGGAGCTGATTATTGACTTCAGGAAGGAAGTCAATGGTGGGCCATGGACTCATTGGGGAATTGGAGGTAGATATAGTTAGCAACGTTAAATTGCTATATGTCATTATGGACCTGTCCTGGGCCCAACACATAAAAGCAATTACGAAGAAAACACAGCAGCACCTCCACTTCTTTAGGAAGTTGTGACGATTTGGCATGACATTTAAAACCTCGACAAACTTCTGTAGCTGTGTAGTGGAGAGTATCTTAATAATGGCTGTATCACAGCCTGGTATAGAAACACCAATGCCCTTGAATGGAAAATCCTACACAAAGTAGTAGATATGGCCCAGTCCATCACAATTAAAGCCCTCCCCACCATTGAGCACATCTACGTGAAAGCCTGTCACAAGAAAACAGAGTCCATTATCAGGGACCACCACCACCCAGGACATGCTTTCTTCTCATTGCTGCCATCAGGAAGAAGGTACAAGAGTCTCGGGACTCGCACCACCAGGTTCAGGAACAGTTATAACCCCTCAACCATCAGGCCATTGAACCAAGTGGGATAACTTCACTCAACTTCTCTTGCCCCATCATTGAAATGTTCCCACAACCATTGGACTCACTTTCAAGGACTTTTCATCACATGTTCTCAATATTTATAACTTATTTATTGTTATCATTTCTTCTTTTTGTACTTGCACAGTTTGTCATCTGCACTCAGATTAAATTCCCTAGTTGGGCAGTTTTTCATTGATTCTGTGATGATTATTATTCTATAGATTTATTGAGTATGCCCACAAGAAAATGAATCTCAGGATTGTATATCGTGACATACATGTAAGTTGATAATAAAATTTACTTCGAACTTTGAACATTAATCCCAATATTATTCTTCCCACTTTTCCATAAACACCCCGCCCCAAGATTCTGTGCAGAAGGGGCAATTTACAGTGGGTATGTGGGAGGAAATGGGAGCACCTGGGTAAAACTCATGAAGTCTCATTAAAAACACGAACATTCAGACAGCACCTGAAGACAAGACTGAACCCATGAAGCAGCTATACTAGTTGTGCCGGTGTGATTGTTTTTAGGTTCTTCCTGACAGCCATTCCAAGAATTAAAGATCATGTACACTGCTGTTTGTATCAGATCCTCCTTGTTGACATTGTGAGCAACAACAGGAAGAGTTGGGCATCAGTCTAAGATTTTATAGAGTAGTTGTGTTAAACTTGTGGAAATATATTTAAAATATTTTCTAACACTGAAGAATGCCAACGTGGATTTTACCTGTTCTCTTACAGTTACAACTTACAGGTTAAACACAAAGTATTTTACTTTGAATTCTCACTTTATTCAAATAGATCTTGTAAATATATGCTGCCTTTGGGAATATGGGTATTGTCTGAGAGCATAATTCGCAAGAAATCTATAGGATCTTTAAATACTTGAAACTGGGTTAATAGGTAGATTTAGGTCAGCAGGGCTGAAAAGTACTCATTAGGAAGGCTCAGGATCGAGTTTTCAAGGTAACGGCCAAGAACAATTATTTCTAGGAGAGAGATGCGAGTAAAACAATGAATGTGGTCAACAGAAGAGAACAAGTTAAGATTTTATATGATTTTATTTTGGGTGCTTTTTCCTTATTGTTATGAATTATATATTGGACACGTTTGTTTTGCACTGTATAAATCTCCATTTTGTTGATTTTTTTTTCTCTGTTGCTGTATTGTAGAAACGCATAAAAAATTAATTAAAAAAAGGATTTGGTGATAAGCATGACATTCCCCCTAGAATAGATTAGGTAGGAAAGTAGTACTGAGAAATGCTGGGAAAAGAGACTTGAGTAAGGGGAATTCCCATCTCGACAAATGATCAGTGAGTGATGGTTTTGTCAAAGCAGTGATGTTAAAGTAGTTGCTTGCAGTTAGCCGCAATGACAAGGACATTGTTTCCAAGCAGAATACTGGAGACAGTTTTGAAAATACATGGTGAGTATTGATCCTTTGTAAGTGCTCAAAGGGTGAAATAGGAAAGTTGGGACTGTTGCTCATAAGGAGTCTCCCAATTTGAAAATACCAAGACAGATAATAGGGAGTCTAAGACACCAGGAAGAGAATAGAACCGAAGATGAGCAAATTTTGAGATGTGATTGGCAATGGCAAAATGGATAAATGATGACATATCTGGATAGAGGAAAAAGTAGGGACTAGAATTAAATAGGCTGAGAGCAAATGAAAGGAAAGACACATAGGATGGATCCAGAACTGAACAGGATCTGTGACACATTTGTAAACAGCTGAACCAACAAGGTCAAAAGACAAAAGCTCACAAGAATGGAAATGTGAAATCAAAGATAATTTTCCAGAGTGAGGGGAAATAGATTATCTTTTCAATGGAAAGAAAGAACCTATATTTCATCTCTGAAGAAGATAGCTGGAAGCCCGAAAAGAGTTTATTCGTAATCTAGAAAGAGGTTATTCAACCCAATTGTGCCAGCTCTCTGATTGCCCTTACAGTACCATTCCTCCACCTATTTCACTGCAACATATTCTCATGCCAGTCAACTCTCCCGTGATCCTCCTGCCACCCATCTAAGCTAGACGCAAATTACAGTTTGCGATGTATATATATAGTATTCTGTATATTAAGTTAAATAAGTAGTGCAAACGGTATTGAAGTAGTGTTCACGGGTTCAATGTCTATTAAGAAATCTGAAGGCAGAGGGGTAGAAGCTGTGCCTGAATCATTGAGTGTGCCTTCAGGCTCCTGTACCTCCTTCCTGATGGTAGCAATAAGAGGAGGGCATGTCCTGGGTGATGGGTTTCTTAATGATGGGTGCCACCTTTCTGAGGAATGGCTCCTGGAAGATGTCCAGGATGCTGGGGAGGCTAGTGCTTATGAATGAGCTGACTGAGTTTTACAGAGCCCCTTTCATACCAGATGGTGATGCAGCCAATTAGATTGCTCTCCATGGTACATCTATAGAAATTAGCAAGTGTCTTCTCAAACTCCGAATGAAATATAGTCAGTATTGTTCCTTCTTTGTAACTGCATCAATATATTGGGCCAGGATAGGTTGTCAGAGATGTTAACACCCAGGAACTTGAAACTGCTCACTCTTTCCACTTCTAATCCCTTTATGAGGAATGGTGCGTGTTCTCTTGTCTTACTCTTTCTGAAGCCCACAATCAGTTCTTTGGTCTCACTGATATTGAGTGCACGGTTGTTGCTGTGAAACGACTCAACCAACTGATCTATCTCACTCCTGTACACCTTCCAGTCACCATCTGAAATTCTGCCAACAATAGTTGTGCCAACAGCAAATTTATAGATGGCATTTGAGATATGTCTAGCCACACAGTCATGGGTGTAGAGGGAGCAGAGCAGTGGACTAAGCACACATCCTTGTGAGGCGTGCCCGTGTTGATAATCAGTGAGGTGGAGATGTTATTACCAATCCACACAGACTGTGGTCTTCTGGTGAGGAAGTCAAGGATACAATTGCAGAGCGAGGTACAGAGGCCCAGGTTTTGGAGCTTTTTGATCAGACCTGTAGGAATATCACTTGTGTCTGGTGAAGGATAATATGAAGGTAATCACATTTTCATTGCATACGGAGACGTATCTCTTACAGAAATTTTAATTCAGAAAGCTTTAAATAAAGGTTAAATTTTAAAAGCTTTGCAAAAAGGGGTCAGTTTAGAGTGGTTTTCAAAGCAGACTTTTCACCAACTATTGGCTGTGTTAAACCTTCCAGGCAAGTGTCCATATATTTCTGTTTTCCTAAGCTTTGTGTCGGCACCACTTAACCCCGATATTTAATGTATTATACCCTAGTCTTTGGAAGAAAACATTCTCAGTAATGTGTAGTTCAATTTTGTATTTGTTAGTGGAATATTGATTAACTAGAAAGGAATCAGTGCATACTAATTAACATCTCTCCAGTAAATAAGGACCGAAGTCATGAAAAGAAATTCACAGGACAGCTCACTTTCCCTCAGAAATCTTGCTGGTGTGTTTACGGACATTTTTAATCTCTGCCTCACCCGGTGTGTAGTGCCCTCCTGTTTCAAACCATCCATTATTGTCCCTGTACCTACGAAAACCAAGGTAGCAGGCCTGAATGATTGGCACCCTGTTGCACTCAGCTCAAGTATAAGCAAGTGCTTTGAGAGGCTGGTTAAAGACTACATCTGTAGCATGCTGCTATCCATACTGGACCCCCTACAGTTCACCTAATGACGGAACCAGTCTACCGATGATGCCTAGCCATGGCACTACACACTGTCCTCACTCACCTGCAGAAGGAGGATGCATACATTAGAATGTTGTTCCTGGACCACAGTTCAGCATTCAACACCATAATTCATTCCAGGTTTGACAGGAAGCTCAGAGACCTCGGCCTGCACCCCACCTTGTGCAGCTGGATCCTAGACTTCCTATCGAATCACAGAGAGGTGGTAAAGATGGGGTCCCTCACCTCTGCCCCTCAACACAGGTGCCCCCCAAGGTTGTGTCCTGAGTCCCCTTCTTGACTCCCTTTTACACCCATGACTGTACTTCCACAGACAGCTCCAATCTGCTGATCAAATTTGCGGATGACACGACTTTGATCGACCTTATTTCTAGTGGTAATGAGACAGCCTACAGAGGAGAGGTTGTCACCGTGACGCAGAGGTGCCAGGATAACAACCTCTCCCTCAGTGTCCAAAAAACAAATTGTGGATTACAGGAGGAACTGAGACAGGCTGGGCCCGATCAACATCAATGGGTCTACAGTTGAGAGTGTGAGTAGTTTCAAGTTCCTCGGTGTACACATCACCAATTATCTCACCCTGAATGTACATACCGGCTTTGTGGCGTGAAAAGCTAAAAGCGTCTCTTCCACCTCAGGCGACTGAGAAGCTCGGCATAGGGCCCCCAAATCCTCAAGACTTTCTGTAGGGGGGCCATTGATAGCATACCGACTGGCTGTATCACAGCCTGGTACGGGAATTGCACCAACCTTAATCGCTGGTCATTGCACAGAGTGGTATGGACAGCCCAGCGCGTCTGTGGATGTGAACTTCTCTCCACTAAGGACGTTTATAGCAGCAGGTGCAGAAAGAAGCCCTGGAAGGTCATCACGGACATCAGTCACCCCGACCGTAAACTGTTTTAGCTGCTTCCGTCTGGCAAATGCTAACGCAGCATTAAAGCCAGGACCAACAAGCTACGGGACAGCTTCTTTCTACAAGACAATAGACTTACAAATTCACATGTATGTATATTGCAACTGAGTCATAACTAAAGATTTTCTCTCCCTCATGTTGTGGGATTGATGTAAGTTTTAAATAAATTCTAAATTCTAAGAAGAGGTGGGTGGATTCAAGCATTTAAAGTCACGAACAAAGAAAAGCAATTCAATGCACTGCAATAATTTCTTTGTAAAGTTGAAATACAAGAAATTATTGCACTGATGAGAACAACGTCTTGCTTTCCTTTACAAGGTGCCACGTTCAGCATGATGAGGTAGATAAATATCAGAGGTGAAATGAGCAGACAACAATGGGGCAGGCATTTGCCTTTGGTTGCTAACATTAAACCCAGGTGATAAATATGCTGGAATCCTGATACTCTATCCCATTAACTTCCAAAGAACTGAAAATCGTAATACAAGTATAAACACCACGGAATATTGTTGCCTGTATTTATCGCTCACCAAAAACAGGGACATGTTTTTTCTTTCTAGTTGCTTCCTAAAATGGAAAACAAAATTACAAAATGCACATTTTTCACAATGCAATATCTTTTCTATTTATATCACCGAACAGTGATTCCAGCCCTTAGCTCTACAGTTACATGTTTAAATCAGAATTTTTCATTAAAAGAAGTGCCTAAACTGCTATGTCTCCCTTTGCCTCGTGACATTACTCCAGAGAAAGATATAATCTGGATGAATTTAGGTCTGAACAGCTGAGTGACCTGATTTAAAGGATCAAAATGTAATGAAGATGCAAGGCCAAAGAAAATAAAAAAAAGCTCCTGCCTGCTATCATGCTAATCCTATGAGATAGAATGAATTGATTTGCCCTGAAAGCATATATACTAACCCAGTGGTCTGAGAGCTTCTCCCATGTGGTGCAGAAATAATCTTACGCTTCCTGTTGACAGGGTGTAACGTCTTTAATTAAGTAAGACTGAGAGCCATGTAATGGTTTAGTGACCTCAGACTGGTGGCTGTTGATCTTTGACCCTCACCCCTGACATTTTTTTTTATTCATGGCAGCGTTTCTACAACAATAAATTTAAAAGTAAAAACAGCTTAGGGTGATAAAATAATATCTTAAAATGTTTAAATTTAAACGGTAATTTTTTTCAACAAGTACAAACCTCATCTGACAGCAGCTCATATCAAGTATTTGGGCATAGATTTTCCAAGATTTTATTGACCATTCATGTTCACTCCTGGATTTTGTTGTTAGCAAACAAGATTCCACTGGATTTTTTTGTATATTTCTCATGACATCTATTCTCCCACAACTGAATTCACGGGGAGTAAATTGGTAACATTTGAAAATGAGGCTGGGATCACAGTGCACTATTAACCCATGCTGTTCCTTCTACAGCAGGCTGGAAGCCAGCATCATGCTAGCTCCTGATTTACATGATTGCTGCATGCAGTCAACACTAACTGCACTTCTTTTGCTGCACACCTCAGCAGGGGCTTTTGGTATAAGTGGCTAGACCTTAGCATGCCTGTACTACTTAAAGCCTGCCAGTATTTATTAAAGGCAAATGCAGTGTAGCTGCTAATGTTACAGGCAAGTATTGTGGGAATTGGTAATACTGGCTGGGTAACACTGACGAATGGTAGAGCATATGAGAGACCAAACTCCAAGATATTTCGGTACATTTTCGGAGACATTCATGTAATGAGTGGCTCCGCAAGAAGCCAGAGTGCCCTCCAGACAAACACTTTGAAAACAATAGGAATGGATATCTCTGATGTTCAGTCCCCTGGATGAATCTGTAAGGATATGGATGCAGTGGCAGGGGAAGTTCACATAAGATTAAACAAGTGAATGCTGTGTGTCAGAAAGCCTGTTTGCCTGGGATTCCTCAAGCATTCCAAAGGCATGCAGTTGGTAGATAAATTTGCCATTCTAAGTTGCCTCTATTATGAGGGTGATTTGTAGAGTTTGAAGAGACTCGTAAGAGATGTGGGGAGAATAAAAAGAGATTGGTGTAAATGATGGTCAACATAGACTTGGTGGGGTGAAAGGCCAGTTTCTCCGTTGTACAACTCTATGACTACTCATTGTTATTATTTCGCTATCAATCACCATCAAAAACTGGTTTCACTCAGGATTCCTACCTCCTTTCATAGACGCCTTATCCCCTCACACAGTAACCTCTGTTGCAAGCCTTACATCTACATCTCACAGCTGTCCACGCCATCGGCCAGTCAGCTATGACGAATGTTGAAACAAGTTATACAACAGGTTTGCATCACTCTCAGATGTATCAGAAGCAACAGGAGTTAACTGGCTTAGGACCAATGTAGGTACTTGGGAGAGCTCTTGTTTATCAAATCCAGTAAACACTAAATACACCAGTGTTCTTATTAGTCTGTAAGAGAAGATGGACAAATTGGTCACAACCTGAGGTTATCTGACTCAAGGATTCCAATGCAAACATGAACGTTTGAATCTGTAAGAGAAAGGAGCTAGATGTTTCCACTCAAAAGGTCTAACCCACGGGAGAATTGGATGGTGCTTCCCCAGGAAAAATTATGACAATGATCTTAATTATCTTTCAATGGCTCAGCATCCATTACAGTATTGTCTTATCATGAATTCTGTTTTTTTTAAATTAAAGATGTGATATGCACATAAACCTTTAATACATCTGCCACTTTTGTTTATTATTTTTTAAATCACCTTTTACTTACTTTTAATATAGATGAAAGATGAAAGTCAATATGATGGAATGATATTAGAACTATGCTATATGAATTGTATGTTACTTCTTTAAAAACAACACATAAAGATGACTTTAGGAATAACTTTCAGAGAATTGTGAAACAAAAAAGAATAATTGCCATTTGGATATGAATTTCCTTATATTCAATACATTGAAAAATGTGCATGATAGATATGCAGAGATTAGCACATCTCTCATTATGTTCTATTCACCTATTTCCATGGCTGGAAAAGCATACTGTATGGTGCATTGACCTACATGCTTGAAGCCTAAATATTATAAAATAATATGTGCCACATGTTTTTGTAATTGTTAAGAGGAGGGATATGTAATTTGATTGTGCGCTTGTGGTACCAGCAGTGTGACTTGGGTTCAGGGCCATTGTCATTTTTGAATAGTGCCCATATCTGCACCTGTAGTTGAAGTTGCTATAAGTTTGGAATCAAATTAACTGCCATCTTGTAAGAGGCAGAGAACATTTGGTATCCATGCTACTTGGAGGCACATGATGAAATAGGCCGTAGTCAGCATGGTCTCCTCAAGGGAAAATCTTGCCTGACAAATCCGTTGGAATTCTTTGAAGAAATAGCAAGCAAGATAGACAAAGGAGAATTAATTGATGTTGTGTATTTGGATTTTCAGAAGGCCTTTGACTAGGTGCCACGTATGAGGTTGCTAAACAAGCTACAAGCCCATAGTATTTTAGGGAAGATTCTAACATGCATAAAACAGTGGCTTACTGCCAGGAGGCAAAGAGAGGGAATAAAGGGAGATTTTTATGGTTGGCTGCCGGTGATTAGTGGTGTTCCATAAGGGTCTGTGTTGGGACCAATTCTTTTTACATTATATGTTAATGATTTGGATGATGGAATTAATGGTTTTGTTGTAAACTTTGCAGATGAAACGAAGATAGGTGGAGGGGCAGGTAGTTTTGAGGAAGTAGAGAGGCTACAGAAGGACTTAGACAGATTAGGAGAATGGGCAAAGAAGTGGCAGATGGAATACAGTGTCAGGAATTGTATGGCCGTGCACTTTGGTAGAAGAAATAAAAGGGTTGACTATTTTCTAAATGGAAAGAAAATACAAAAAACTGAAGTGCGAAGGGACTCAGGAGAACTTGTGCAGGATTCCCTGAAGATTAATTTGCAGGTCGCATTTGTGATGAGGAAGGCAAATGTGATGTTAGCATTCATTTCAAGAGGACTAGAGTATAAAAGCAAGGATGCTACATTGAGACTTTATAAAGCACTAGTGAGGCCTCACTTAGAGAATTGAGAACAGTTTTGGGCCCCTTATCTTAGAAAGGATGTGCTGAAACTGGAGAGGGTTCAAAGGAGGTTCACAAAAATGATTCCAGGTTTGAACAGCTCGTCCTGCAAAGAGTGTTTGATGGCTCTGGGCCTGTATTCACTGAAATTCAGAAGAATGAGGGGTGACCTCATTGAAACCTATCGAATGGTGAAAGCCCTTGATAAAGTGGATGTGGAGAGGATACTTACTCTGGCGGGAGAGTCTAAGACCAGAGGACGCAGCCTCAGAATAGAGGGGCATCCTTTTAGAATGGAGATGGGGAGGAATTTCTTTAGCTAGAGAGTGGTAAGTCTGTGGAATTCATTGCCGCAGGCAGCTGTGGAGGAGAAATCTGTATGTATATTTAAGGTAGAAGTTGATAGATTCTTGATTCGTCAGGGAGTGAAGGGATTCGGGGAGAAGGCAGCAGAGTGGGGCTGAGAGGAAAAATATATCAGCAAGGATGAAGTGGTAGAGCAGACTGGATGGGCCAAATGGCCTAATTCTGCTCCAATGTCATGGTCTTATGGTGAGATTTTCACTTTTCCACTCTCTTGTATTTTCGCTGTGAATGGATTGACAAGATAAACAAAAATCGAAACCAAATCTCCTGCTAGAATGACTTACAGCTTTTTCATCTCAGTGGACACTAATTTGGAAACAGTCAGATGCATAAAATGATAGCGAATATGGAACAAACTGATCTGTATTCACATGCAGACTTACTAAGCAATCTGAAACTGAAAGGTAATAATTTCTTACACCCACATGAAGAATGTAGGATTTGTGCCTTGCCTGCCAAACTTTTTAACTGGCCAGTAGTTGAATTACTGCATCCTGTCCAGAAGTCTTGATCAGGGACTTGTAATAAATGCCAAAATACTACAGTTCTGTATTCCATGACCTGAAGTGGAGATGCACCATCTGGCACTAGGATGCTCTTCCCTTTCAATCTGTCTATGCTATGAATTGAACTCCATGTATACTCACCACTGTCCAAGATATCAATCCACCATGGTCCAGTGAGGTACAGCATACTAGTGACTGATCAAGTCACCTTTCATGACTGCAATTACCCCTTGTGATGTGAGAGATCTTTCTTTCAATTTAAACTCTTGTAGCCATAATCAACTGTACTTGGATCTTCCCCTTGATCAAACACTGTTCCCCGCTGACGCCTCCCAAGCCTGGGCTGAACAATCTCTTTCCACTCTACTGCCTGGAATCTCTGGCTGCTGTTTGGTACAGTTTATAATGGCCCAAAGCCAAAGTTTCTGAATCATATTCAAAGTAGTCAAATACAATTTTCTTAGTTAGATTAGGATTACTTCACTTCAAATCAGAATAGAATTATGTACAGTGGATTCCGGTTAATTGGGACACATCAGGACCAGTACATTTTGACCCAATTAAGCAACTGCCCCAATTAGATGAAGTTTCAGGAAATAGTTCAAAAATGACAAACTACCATTTAATAAGTAACAAATTATGTATTTAAATGAACTACAGAACAAATTAGAACACTACCAATAAAGTACTATAAAACTGTATTAGTTCCAAATAGTTATCGATGGAGGAATCCATCCAGGGGACAGGTGTAGGAGACTGACGTCAGTTAGAAACTGTTGGGCAACAGTCTCCTGTCCTAATTAGGCGGTATAGTGTCTCAAATAAACAAAAGAAATCCTAGTTATTTTCTCATTTATTTTTTGTTCTTTAAGAATTGTTCCAAATAAGTGACTGCCCCAATTAACAATATTCACAATAGGATGCATTCCAAGTGTAGAAATAATAGTTTCAAGAACATGCCATGATGCATGCAGCCTCATACATAACTGAAGTGTTCTTTTTGAGGGGTTTCTTTCAACAGGTCTTGACTGAATTGGTTTTCACTATTTGAAACATACTTGATAATCAGTAGTAGGAATACTTTTGCTCTATGGACAGTGAAACCACAGGAGGTTAGATACATATCGCTTGGCTTATATAACTTGTACAATCATGCAAAACTGAAGTTTCTAGCAGAATTACTCTTAACAAAAACAGTGTTTGATCAATATTAGGGCATTATAGAGCACAGATTGTCGCTTACCTTTCCATAGATACACCTTTCTAGACTGAGGTACAATTAGCTACAGTTTCCACAGTAATCACTACAAAATCTCTTCCATTGACATGCAACATAGGAAATGTTGGATTACCACTGCATTTCTCAGTGCACTTTCATCACCACCTCCAACCACTCCTATCAATAAACAACATGCTGTAATTCTTTTTTGACTGCTATTAGTTCTCAGTTCAAATTAAAGTAATGATTGGTCATGCAAAATAAATTGGTCACCTGTAGTATAATTCCAGGCCTACTCCTCTAACTGGTTACATGATATCTGATACAATTGAAAAATCAGATCTTGCCTTTTTTCTCTGACAGTTTATTCTCTAAGAGCTTGATTCTATAAATGCTACTCAGTTCCAAGGATGAATTCTACTGTATAACAGAAGCTGCATCATGAGCCTAGTTTTGAAAAATAATGTTCCTCTGTTGTCTGTTTTTCTATGAAAGGTTAGTATCTAGTATGACATTTATTTATGTTCTAGCTCTTGGGACTAGTAAATTATTGCCCATCTTTTATTTCTTCTCAAAGGTTGAGGTAGATTTTCTGGAGAAGCCTGATGTGGAAGTCCCACAGTGATGATAAGTGGAAAAGTTTTTCTGATTTTAATACAGTTATGATAAAGGATTGGTTTTAAATATGCAAGCCATTTTGCCATATGATTTAGATGAAAACTTAGATGTTGACATTCCCATAATATTCCACCCATTATTTCTATAACCATTAAAGATATCCTTACTCTTTCAGTTCTGTTCTCTTGCATATTCTCAGTTCAATCACTTCACCATAGGTCAAAAGGCCTAAACCTGCTTAGGCTCCAAGGTTTTGAAATACCTTTTTTTTTCTTTCTTTCTCTCTCTCTCTCTCTTTCTCATTCTCTTTCTCTCTCTTCCTCCCTCCCTCTCTTCCCTCTCCTTCTCTCCCTCCCTCCTTCCTTCCTTCCTTCTCCCTCCTCTCCTTGAGATCTTAAAATCCACTTTGTGGATAAAATTATTAACTTGTCTCTACATCTCTTATGTCACTTGATATTAAATTTTGTTTGATAATATTCTTATGTCTTTGGGGGTATTAATGCATTGTGAGCTATAAAAATGCAAATTATTCTTGTCAGAGGTGGAATGCAAAGAAATTATGACAAAGGAAAACGCAACTAGGTCTAATCAGTCCTTGTCAGCAACTTCTGTTCATTCACATAAATTGTTCTAATAATAATTACCCAATCCTTTACCATATTCCTTCAAATCCTTTTCAATACATATCCAGTATAATCTTGAATCTGTACATAGGATTTAAACCTGGATTGAGTTGCACAGTCTCACAACTTGTCCTGTAAAATTGATTTTCCTTCTTACTGTTCTGCAACTATTAAATGCAATTTTGCATCAATAGGACTTTAACTGCTCAAAATAGTTTCTTCTATCAATCCTGTGTCAGCTCTTATTATTTCCATAAATTATATCACCCTGTGATGCTCATTGTTCTAGTGGGATAAAAATAATGTCAAAATAAGCTTGACAGGCTGCTTTGCTTTGGACAGTATAAATTTCATCCACTGCTTTACCTGGAAGGTATCTAGCAATTTTTGGTAATTTTACATTTGTATTTTACTGAGAAGAATAAAATGTATCCATTAATAACATACAAAAAAAACTCTGAAGCAGAAAACACTGATAGTTCTATTGAAGATTACACTATTATCAACTAATGGTAATTTGATTATTTGGTGAACAAATTCAGTTTTCTCTATATAATGCACAGTATGTTGTAATGTAACTCTCACACTGACCTGTGTCATTACTAATAATAAGGAGGTATTAAATATAACAGAAAAGTCAATCATTTCCTGAAAGGTTCAAAGAAACTTACTCAACAACAGACAATAAACACTGACTAACCTTGGGATATACTTATTTACAACAATTAGACTGGCGATTTGACTGATTAGAACTATTTCACTAGTAACAGAATAATAAATTGACATATTCTGTGGTGTTACATTACAATTATAATAAATTCCATGGCGTAAAAATTTGATTGGCAGTGTTTGCAGGAAGCATGCATTTATTCAATGCCTTTTACCATATTTTCTCATACCCTCAGTGATCCAGGACCCATTTTCAATTCTTAGACAATTCAGTGACAATACACCTATTCCAAGCACTTCCTAATATTGGATTGTGGCTGACGTGTGTCTTGCAGGTTACAGTAAACTTACTCTGGATGAACAGAAATCAAACTAGTGGAATAGTCCTTACTCCAAGAAGAGCAGAGTACACTTGCCGTATTGGTTGCCCTGTCCCAATCTCCTGCTCCAACCTTAGGGATTCATAATATGCCAGTGACCCAACTGATTAATCTTCTTTGTAATTGATACACCGCTTCTTGCTAGCGCTACTGCATTCTCTGGAATATCATAACTCTACAGGAGGACTGATCTGTCATGGTCTTCTTGCTTGGGTTGTCTTTAATATCAGATAGTAGAGATAAAACATATTACTCGTGCAATTGACACTACATTTAACTTGCTTTACCAAGAGATACTATAAATAGAGGAAAGCAAGCTAAGTACCAAGCCCTAATTATTTTTGGGTTGTGCCAAGCCCTAATTACTTTGTTCAAGTAGATGTTAAAAATTTTATGACACTATTCATAACGCATTTCAGGGCAGTAACAGGCCATTCAGAATCAAAATCAGAATCAGTTTTAATCTCACTGCCACATGTCGTGAAATTTGTTCTTTTGCAGCAGCAGTATAATGCAATACATTAACAATAACAGATATAAATTGTAACAAGAATACGTATATAGATATTAAGTTAAATATGTAAGTACTGCAAAAAGAGAGGGAAAAAAGAAAAAAATAGAGAGGTAGTGTGCATGGGTTCATAGTCCATTCAGAAATCTAATGGAGAAGGGGAAGAAGCTGTTCCTAAAATGCTGACTGTGTGTCTTCAGGCTCCTGTATCTCCTGGTAACACTGAGCATGTGATGGTGAGGTGGGTGGGGGGGGGGTGTCCTTAACAATGGATGCAGCCTTTTTGAGGCATTGCCTTTTGAAAGTGTCCTCGATATTAGCGGGGGCTAGTGCCCATAGTGGAGCTGGCTGAGTTTACAACTTTCTGCAGCTTTTTTCCAATCCTGTGTAGTGGCCCTTCCATATATGATGGTGACGAAACCAGTTAGAATGCTCTCCATGGTCTGTAGCAATTTTCGAGAGTCCTTAATGAAATATAGCATCTTTGTAATTGCATCAATATGTTGGGCCCAAGATAGATCTTCAGAGAGGTTGATGCACAGGAACTTGAAACTACTCACCTTTTCCACTACTTATGCCTCAATGAAGACTGGTATTTGTTCCCTTGACTTCCCTTCCTGAAGTCCACAATAAATTCCTTGGTCTTACTGACGTTGAGTGAAAAGTTATTGTTGTGACACAATTCAATCAGCTTATCTATCTCACTCCTGTACACCACCTCGTCACCTTCTGAAATTCTGCCAAAAGTAGCTGTGGCCATTCAGGTTGATATATTTCCTCACGCAAACTTCTCCTCACTTTTCTTCATCTAACACTATCAAAGTAACCTCCTACTTCTGTCTCCCTCATGTGCAAGACTTCCACAAGATTCTTCTTAAAAATTTCTGCTTATTCACCTTAACTATTTATCGTGGCAGCAAGATTTACAGAAAAATCACTTTCTTTGTAAAAACTGTTGCCCTGATTTCCATGTTGATTTTATTAGTGACCATAAAATACAACAAGAAAATAAGAGTAGTACTAAGCATTCTGGCCCCTCAAATGTGTCACACCTTTCAGCATGATCTGCCCCAGATTTCACTGCCTTTTCTGTGAAAATGACCTATAGCCCTGAAGACAATGATGTTTCAAAATTTTGTTTACTTCCTCCAGTCATCCAGCCTTCATAATCTTCTGGGATAGAGAATTCTAGAAATTCACATTTCTTCTCATAGATAGTCCCCTTGTTTATGAGAAGAAACTCCTATTGATTCCAGTTTTAAATGTGCACCTCCTTATTGTGTAACCTACAGTGGCCCCTGTTAGTTGGGTTACTATCTTAGAGTGCCAGAGAACCAGGTTCAATCCTGGCCTCGTTGTGGAGTTTACACATTTTCCCAGTATGTAACCACATGGGTTTTCTCCAGTGTTCTCTAGTTTCCTCACACATTACAAAGATGCGCAGATTGATAGCCTAATTGCCCTCATAATTTGCTCCTAGAATACTGAATATGGGTGAATAGTAGAATCTGGAAGGAGTTGTTGAGAATGTAGAGAGAATAAAATAAAATTAGTGTAAAAGGGCAGTGGATGATCAGCATATACTTGGTGAGCCATTCTGTATCACTCTGTGATTCCCACCAGTAGAAGTATCTCAACATCTACTCTGTCTTGTTCCCTGATGTGTTTTATTAAGACCACCCTTCATTCTCCTAACTTCCAAATAGTACAGATCGAATGTTCTTAGTCATCAATGATAGGATAACTCTCTCATTCCAGAATTTTGTCTAATGAGTCTCCTTTGGATTATCTTTAACAGTAGTATATACTTACTTTACTAAAAGGGACCGGAAGTGTACACAGTACTCCAGATGTGGTCTTTCTAACACCTGTAAAATTATAAAAGCACTTCCCCATTTTAAACTGGAACACTTTTGCAGTGCAGGCTGTTCTTCACTTAGATAATTGTCTGCTCTTTGATCCATTTTATCAAAGTACACAGCTTCACATTTTCAGATATTAAACTTGATTTTCCAAGTTTCTGCCTACTTACACAATCTGTGTCCATTTTTAGAAACTAAATACCCCCATCAGAAAATGTCCTTTCACTTGTTATAGTGCCATCAGCAAGTTCATATATCCTGCACTCTCCTCCCTCCTCCATGTTGTTAATTTAAATAGTAAATAACTGAGGAACAACAACTGATCCATGGGTCATATTATTAGTCACATCCTCCTAGTCTGAACAAAGACCCATTTATTCACATTCTTTGTCTTAAGAACCATAGAGCAATACAACACAGATATAGTCCCTTCGCCCAATGAGTCCATGCCAACTATAGTGCCCACCCAGCTAGTCTCAGTTTCCTGCATTTTCCCTTTAAGCTCCGCTCCTCCATGTATTATCCAAGTGCTTGAATGATACTAAATGATACTTTTGTATCAGCCTCAACCATTTCCTCTGGCAGCTTTTTCCATATACTCGCCACCTTCTGCATTAAAAGTTGCCCCACAGGTACATTTAAATTGTTTACTTCTGACCCTAAACATATGCCCCTAGTTTTGGGACTCCCCTACCCTTCAGAAAAGACTACATTGTCATAAATTTAAACATTTTTATAAGGTCAGTCCTCATTCTCATATGATCCAAGGCATAAAGACCTAGACTGGCGAACCTCTCTATAACTCAGGCCCTCTTCTAGCTCTGACAACATCTTCATCTATCTTTTCGCAGTCTTTCCAGTTTAATCACATCTTTCCTCTCATAATATATAGTTCTGCAAGTGCAGCTTCACCAATGACTTATTCACTTGAAACATGATGCCCCAACTCTGATACTTAATTCCTTGACTAATAAAAGTCAGTGTGCTAAACATGAATTTAAACATTTTCTGACACTTTCTGCTTTCACAGACTCAGGTATGCAGAAATTCACTTGCCACTCATCTCCCAGATTTATTAATGGGTTATTCTGTCATAGTTACTTCACTATTTTCACTGCGATTCCAATTTGATGCCATTTGCACATTGTATTCCCAAGTGTTGGTTTATGGAAATTATGAACAATACATTTCCCCACCAAACATAATGGAATACCACTTCCAGTTTCTACTAACCTGCGTAACCACCTTTGACTTCAATAGACTGGTTTCACTTTTGATTCAAGTTTCTATTTCTTCAATTTGTTTCTAACTTCACAAGTTCAAATTTTAGATATTCGTGAACTTCAAACTGTGTTTTTGAAGGATTTTTGAATATCCATATTGTTAATTTACTTATATCTACTGTACCCTTTCTATTCCTCAATGAGTCCACTAAGTCTGCCCAATTATCACAGTTCCTTTTTGGGACCTGTATTTTTTGCTATATTTTCTTTTTCTGCCTCTTCCCATCATCAGCTTTCAACTAATTGGTCTATTGTTCCTGACACTTGTTCTATCTTGTTTGTTTTTATACTGTATGCAAGAATTAGTGTATCAGTGTAGCTTTTTTTTTCAATGTTTGTAATGCTGATTTTATTGTATCTACTGCTTAACTTTTAGTAGTGTGTGGATCTCTGAAATGTATGAACATCTCCTGGTTCACTGATTATTTCCTTAACTGGAACAACATTCATCATGTTTTGTACTTACTTATTGCAGTTTGGTGCATTTTGTGTCCAAAGTAAGTATTGCATTCACACAGTAGAAATGATTGTACTTATAAGTTTAAACATAGAACATAATTTCAGAGACAGAGTACACTATACATTTTCTACTGTTTTTTTCATGGCATATTCCCACCACAAAGAGCTCTTGGGGTGGGGGAGGGGGGGCGGGGTTATTATGGGAAACAGTATAATGTAATTGGTAGATTGTCGCATGTACTGTGGTAGGGTGAAAAACAAGTCTTGTATACCATTCATATAAATCAATCTGTTATACAATACACTGAGGTAGTAAAAGGCTAAAAAAAAAACCCACGGTGCAGAATAAAGAGTCACAATTATGTAGGAAATACAGGTAGACAGTAAAATGCAATGTCACGTCGAGGTAGATTGTGAGGTCATCTTATCGTACTAGGAAATCATTCAATAGTCTTATAACAGCAGTTTAGAAACTGTCCTTGAATCTAATGTTACATCCATTCAGGATTTTGCATCTTCTGCTCAATGTTAAGGGCAGAAGGGAGAATGTCCAGGGTCGGGGAGTGAGATCTTTGATTATGTTGGCTGCTTTATCAAGGCATCATGAAGCATAGACAGGAACCTGGTTGGGAGGCTAGTTTCATTGATGTGCTAAGTTATATCCACAACTCTCAAGTTTCTCGTCATGGGCAGAACAGTTGCTAAGGCAAGCCATGATGCATTGGATAGGATGCTTTCAGTGGTGCATTGATCAAAATTGGTGACGGTCAAAGGGCATGCTCTATGACATGCCAATTATCTGTAGCCTCCTGAGGAAGCTGAGATGCTGGTGAGCTTTCTTGGCTGTGCTGTCAATATGGTTGAACCAGGACAAGTCAATAGTGAAATTCATTCCTAGAACTTGAAACTCTCAGTCCTCTTGACCTCATCATCATTGATATAAACAGGATGGGCATCACTGCACTTCCTGAACTCAGTGACAAACTCTTTTGTTTTATTGACATTGAAGGCAAGGGTGTTGGCATGACACTATGTCAATAGGCTTTCTATCTTCTTCTGTACACTGACTCATCTTTATTTGAGATATGGCCCACTACGGTAGTATCATCTGCAAGTTTGTAGGTCATATTAGTGCAGAGTCTAGGCAAGCAAGACCCTGAGTCATGAGTGCATAGGAATAGAGTTGGGGGCTGAGTACACAATCTTGTGATTAGTTTAGATTAGCTCATATTTGTCACATGTGCATCAAGACATACTGTGTAGCAAAATATGTTGTTTGCATCAAATCAAATCAGCAACAATTGTGCTGGGCAGCCCACAAGTGTCGCCACGCTTACAGTATCAAGACAGCATGCCTACAAAGGGTGAGGTGCCAGTGTGGAGAATAATCATGGAGGAGTTACTGCAATCTATTGGTCAGGAAGTCAGTGATCTAGTTGCAAAATGAAGTGTTGAGACTCTGATTTAGGAGGTCGGAGATAAATTTGCTTGAAATTATAGTATTGAAGGCAGAGTTGTAGTCAATCAACAATAGTCTAACATAGGTATCTTAACTGTTAAAACCTTTACAAGATGCAATTCTGAGCATAAGGATTATTGCTGAAGCAGAACAGGTCAGATATAGTGACAGGCTTTATTTTATCTGACCTGGAGAATGGGGGTAAGGTGCAGAGGGGGCAGTGGCTTAGGAACTAACATCCATCACCTTGCTGATTATTAAAATAAATACTTCGTGTTTTCAGGGTTCTTTTCGTTTCTATTTTTAAGTGGCTATGTTATTTTGATTATGCGGTCAGCATATTAATGAACCTTGCAACCATGTGACAAGATATTAACTCCTATAAATGCAACAGATTTGGAGTACGTCATCTGTTAATTACACTGAAAATGACAAAGAGGCCAGGAAACCATCTCCTACGATGGTATTGGGTTTGCTGACCGCAAAGTTCTAAACTCAAGTGAAGACCTTATGCCCTATTGGATATAAATAGACAAGAGTACTCTCTCTAGGGAGATTATTCTGTAACTACTCAATCTTCAAAGACTACTCCACTTCCCTGTTTTTTCTCCACGTTGAGTTTAGCTGCCAATACCCACTATTAAAATGGTGGTTTCCTTTTCCCTATCAAGGAGAAGATACTTCCAGCTAACAAAGTAGTTTGAAACACTGTTCATTTAGTGATGCACATTGAAATCCAAACAAGATTCTTAAAACACATTTAAAACTCACAGAGGATTTCTATCTTAAATATTTCCAAAATGCAAGCCAGTTCTAAAACTCAAATGATTTCCAAAACACAGGTACAATTCTTATAAACTAAAAAGACATGCAGATGAACCATCCATCCTAGAAATTGGAGCAAGAGAAATGGATTCTAGTTCAGTACATGTTTCTTTCATTCACTTTGATATTCCTTATCCCATTCCTAATGAGCCTCAACTGCTGTCTACATTTATACAGTTTCTTTGCCACTTGGGCGATTTCACATGCATGTGGATATTTCTTCAGATACATGTTTTACACAAGCAATCTAAAAGCTTTTTAGAGACTTAGAGCCGAGCTGTTAATTCGATGAAGCTAACTTCCTTGAGTGCATAAAATTTCCAACTATAAATACATCAGTTATTTGATAGGCTAAATGATATTATCCATCTGGGTTGCAAGCTTCCTTGAACTAAGCAACTTGTCAGCTTGTCTGTTTTGAAACAAGTCAAATTAAATAACCCATTAGCTTATACAGCACCTCTCAAGCAATTAGCCTCGTGGTATGTGCCAGCAAGTCTGGAGATCTATACAGAGCTTGTTTGCAAAGCTGTGTTTTCAAACTTCAAGCTGATTACTGCTTTGCATTTACATTTTAAGAACTGAAGACTGGCTCCAAGTAACAACCAGAAGTTAAGCAACCATTAGTTCAAAGCTTACTTGCAACTGTTTGTGATCTTACAAGCGGCAGTTGCTGTGTTTAGAAAGTGAGCTTTGTAAGAATCCAAGAGGCCTATTGCTCAGGAAATCAAATATTCATCACTCTACAAGCTTCCACATTGAACTGAAGTACAACAGCTACTTACAAGAAATTTCTTCAGTAGAGATAGGTCACTAAGATGCAAATTTCCTTTAACTCAGATATTTTGTTCTTCCTATGACATTCACCAGTGAAAGCAAAATATGAGCACAGCACAGCATTGGAGATAACTAGAGACTTGTTGGGAATGGTATCATAGTGATTACTGAGTTACTAAGCTAGTATCCAGAGCACTGATAGGAAAGCAAGAGTTCTTGTTGGAATATAAGTCCAACGGCGATTTTGTTCCCTTTAGGGTGAGAATGTTTACACTGGTCAGTGGGACTCTGCATTTAGCCATCCATTGTCACCATCAAGTATATCACTAGTGTCAAAGTCAAGTTCCTTATAAACTACACGTCGAAGTACCTTTGATGCAGCCTCAGGAAGGACCCTCACTTTTTCAGGGTTTAGTTTTCTCCCCTTCCCATATTTTCATGAACACTCCAAAAGACTGATAATTCATGGCAAGTTAGAAATGGCTTTCTGCTCAATGGAAATTGAACTGAAATTGTGACACTCATTGCACATGGTATCCTCACCGCCAGAAAGCAGATGAGAATTACAGTACATCTCATTTTGGATTTGACGACAGAAAGGTCAGTGTTTAACTAACCAAACCACTTAGTTCAGCTTGCATCTTAGTTCCAAAGAATTTTTATTGGAGTTTTCAACTTCTTCTTTACCACTAAAATGTGTATTTTGTATGAAGAAAAATTATTGAGGACTAAAATTCAACAACAACAGTAAGATAAAATTATGTAGGTTTATACAGCTCTCTCTATATTCATTATACCTTTGTGTTTTGATAGCTCCAGCTATTCAATAAAGCTCTCCTGGAATTCAAATGGCTGTTCTTATACTGTGTTTTGCAGTATAATTTTATTTGCCATCTCAAATTAAATATTATTTACTATGACCTTGGTGATTTGAAAACTATTAGCAATTTATTTCCGTGTATTAAAATTACAACTAAATGTCTGCTCAGCACTGAATTCGCATAAAAGAATAGTAAGGTTTGTATTAGTTGTTTATGGTTGAGTAAACACAAAATGTATTCAATATGTTACAGTATGTTTACATCACAAATAAGTTTCAGTTTCTTTGATAACTGAAATGTCCTATTTTTTCTCTATCCAGCTGAAGTAATTAAATTAAAAAACACAGACATTAAATTCAGACATTTCAGTTAACTTTGGAGAAGAATGGCCTGTTATTAACTGTTTTGTGAGAAAATATGCTTTTATTTATTATGTTTTAAACTGCCATTTATGGTACTCTAAAATAGATTTTAAATGCTGTGTAAATCAATGTACAGTCACCTTTTGTGATTGCTAAGCATTTGTTTGCTGCCTGGCTGGTATGTGACCAATGTTTCAAAAATTGTTATTCAATGTTAATGTTATTTCTTGGGCAATGTACAGTGTTATTAGCGTGTGTTCATGGAGTTTAATTTATTCACATTTGCTCATATATGCATTGATTTTTATGAAATGTGTTAAAGCCACTGCTGGTGCTGTAGCTGTTCTATTTCCTTTTTACGAGACTGTTCAAATAGGCCTTTGTGAAGAGTAAATAAATTACGCACTGCTTTGTTGGCTTTTTTGCAGCAGCAGGCACAGTTCCAAGCAGCTGCTTTATTATAGATGCAGACCCAGCTGAACACAAAACAGGCAGCAGGCCGCACACTTCAAGGTCAAAGGTTTACAAACTGATGGCCTCATGCATCACTGAAAAGTTTTGTTAGTGGTACACCTACAAGTCTTCTCCATGAGTTTTGGCTGTCAGCAGCTCAGACTGAACAGCTGAAATTCTTTAGGAAGGAAAGTAAAGACAAAGAAAGAATAATCATGACCAAAAAATGATTTGTATTTGTTCACATTTTCAAAACCTGTGTTTTCACTGTAATAAATACTGCTGGTGAAAGTAAAGGACTTTCATGTGGAATTTGATACCAGACCTTTGTTCACTTTCAGAACAATGCTGCATTTGATACAAGTACGACAAACATCTGAAACACTATGGAGTACAGTTAAAGTCTGCACATGTAGTTTATTTTGGGTGAAGGAAAGATATGATTAAACCATACTGTACCTTTAATATTGATTCACTTTTCCAACGAAAGAGTTCAACATTCCAAATAAAATTGTACAGGATTTCTCTAACACTTCTCTAACACTTCATGGCAATGCAAAGGATGAAGCTGTAAAACAATCAAACTGTACCTTTGATCTATTGCTTTAAACTATTACAAAATCTAAACTTTTGAAGTAGAAGAATGACTGAGAAACTAGCTTAGATTTTACCGCGGGTAAAATTACTGGAAAAAAACTTAATATCTAATCCTTATCTTTGCTGTTTTAATAGACCAATAACCCATTTAAAATAAGCAGATTAAACTGTCTCTTGAAGTAGCAGAGAATGAAATTTGATATGAGCATGTTAAGCATTGCAGAATAATATCACCCACAAAGGGTAATTTTATGATTCTGCAGACAGGCTCATCTGATGGCAGCATAGGCTCATGAAACTACCCCTTATAGCCTCAAACAAAATGAAGTAAATCTTCAGTTGATGAAAAGCAATTAATAGTGAATAGACTTTTCTCAAATTTATTGACTTCAGTAGAAGCTGCAGCAGAATTTTATCACTTTCCTCACTAATGCAGTAGTAGAGACTGTTACTGTATGGAAAAGCAGGGGTTGGCAGTGAATCTACATCAGTTTTCAGCTAAAGGATAACCAGGCTCAGCCTGTCTAGTTCTCCGTTGCCTGTGGTTATCTCCAAGTTATTGTTTCATGTACCAGCCTAACAGAATAAAACTATGATTTAAACCTTGCATATAATGTAGATAATAACCAGGAAGTTTACACTAACAAACTTAGCATGATGTATATGGAAAATTCCATGAATTGAATTGTAAACAATACAGACAGCAGGTGATGTCCTAAATTTGTTCCAGATGGGGTTATTTGTTTTGTAACAAAGTTTTTGGAACTTCTTTGTGTAAGTTAAGACTTTATTGTGTAGGCTAAATGAAGACTACCCCAGGCAAAATTTGCTGCAACAGGTGTTGTAAGACCACTTATACTCAGTACTTGGTGTGATTGGTGATTGTAGAAGTCACCTGCTGAACAGGAGCAGGAATATGGGGAAATTTAAGGGCATAAGCTGTTTACAATGATTTTAAGTAAGTCAAACAGTAGATAAATACTTTCAGAAATATTGTACTTACTGAAACTTTTCTTCAGTTGCCTGTAATGTTGGGGCCTCTCCTTTCCTTTTTCAAGACACCCAATACATTGCACAAGGTCTGTAGAAGTTCTTTGTTGGATACAAATGTCCTAACATATTCATCTGCAATTTCTCTTTCCATTATTTTAGGGTTAGTTTAATTTATTTAAATGGTTGTATTCCCACTAAAATATTGGAAAGAACACTTTTTTGATGCAATAGTTCTAAAATCATTGCCATAGTATATGATACTAGATTTAAGTCAATCAAGAAATGTGACCTTTATTTTAACCAAAGCTGCTTTATTAGTTCAAATCAGGTAATGATTACTGTCAGAGAGAAGAAACATTAGGAGGCATTTCAACATTTAGGATTAAAGTGAAACCACAGTTTTGTGAGTGGGGTGTACACACAAACATATGTGTTCATAGAAACCACCAGATGTGGATTAGAAATATTCTCAGTAATGCTTTTGCACAACATTCAATGCAACTGAAACAATGTCTATTTTTGCTTTTGTTAAGATAATTAAAGAAAACAGTTGCAAGCATTTGCCTATTACATCATTGTGAATAAGTTCCATCCTTCATTTTAATGTACTTTGTGTGAATGGAATGCAGAGGGATAATTGCTCTGATTTGGGGTTTAGCTGCAATTATTTATTAACAATTGCTGTTAAGCAATTAAGTCTGGCAATAAAGTAATTTAAGGTGATAGGGCGATGGCACAGAAGAGCAAATGAGGCCACAGCAGATAATTTTGAATGGTGGGGCAGGACTGAAGGGCTAAGTGACCTACTCTTGTGTTCTTCATATCTTTCATCTTTTTATTATAAATAAATCTAAGGGTCAGGAAATAGGGCTGTAGGGAATGAGATAATGAGTGGAGTGAAACTCATCAGTTTAATTAATCATTGTTATTATTGTGAGCAAATTAACACAGCAAATGTTCCAAGTTAGGATACGGGCTGATGGGTGATTTTACATTTACCTACTGCAGCATCCTAATAGACAATGCACCTACTTTCTGAAAGATGAATGGATATTACTGGTGCCTTACAAGTGCCAAACTATTATAATTTCCATGCTAATCAACTCTCTGATGTTCAGTAATTTCTTTTTGCTAAATTCATCCTTTCCACATCTGGGGATTACCATCAACCAGAATGTTAACTGGACTAGTTACAGTAATGCATTCTTGACCTCACAAGCTCCCTCATTTTGGCTTTGTACCTTCTTGTCTGTCTGTACTGCACTTTCTTTGTAACTGTAACACTTTATTCTCTGTCCTGTTATTGTTTCCCTTGTAATGAAATAATCTGTGTTGATGGGATACAAAAACAAAGTTTTTCACTATTCCTCAGTGCATTTGGTAATAATTTGCCAAGGTTGTGCTGTTATCCAGAATGATTTTTCTTGGTATCATTGTGTCTTGCCTCCTCTCTGCTTTTTGCCGCCTTCTTGGCTGGCTAAAGCTCTCCATGTGTCAAAAGTGCGATTCCATTGAGGGTATAGTAGCTGTTAGAATTCAGTGATTTAAGTCAGTCAGTGATGATTGTATAGATATCATTCAACAACAGGAGACAGCAGAGACTGCAGTTGTTGGAACTGGGAGCAAAAAAAGAAACTCCCAAAGAAACTCAGCAGATCAGGCAGCATCTGTGGAGAGAAGTGGACAGTTGGCATTTCGGGTCAAGACATTTCATCTGGAATGAAAGACAGAGGGAGAGATAGCCAGTATAAGAAGGTGGGGCAAATGGTTGGAGGAAAAGCTAGGCAGCAACATTTGGATCCAGGTGAGGAAGGGGTGAAAGCCAGATGAAAGCGGTGGGGGAATGGAACCAGCAACAAAGGCTGGGAGGTCATAGGTGGAGGAGTGAACGGCTGCAAATGATGGAATCTGATAGGAAAGGAAGGAGGAACATTGAACCAAATATGGTAGGTGGAAACAGCAAGGGGAAGGGACCCAATGAAAGGGGTGCGTGGGTAATAGACAGATAGGGTAGGTGCAAGTGTAGAATGAAACAGGACAATGTGGAGCTGTATTTGGTGGATGGGAAGGAACTGAGTATACTAGTGAAGAGAGAAAAAGGACAGAGAGAACAGGTTATCTAAAATTAGAGAATTCAGTATTCATGAGGTTGGATTGTAGACTACCAAAGTTCAAAGTAGATTTATTATCTAAGTATGTGTGTGATGCCTTGAGATTCATTTTCTTGCAGGCATTTGCAGGAAGATAAAGAAATACAATGGAAGTTATGAAAAGCTATGTGTAAATAAAGCCTGACAAACAACCAATATGTAAAAGAAGACAAATAGTACAAATAAACAATAATACTGAGAACTTGTGTTGTAAAGAGTTCTTGAAAGTGATTCGCTAGGTTGTAGGATCAGTTCAGAATTGTGGTGAGTGAAGTTATCCATGTCAATTCAAGTACCTGATGGTTGTAGGGTAATAACTGTCCCTGAATGGGTGGTATGTGACCTAAGGCTTCTGTACCTCTCGCTCAATGGTAGTAGCAGGAAGAGAGCATGGCCTGGATAAAGGGGATCTTTACTGTTGCTTTCTTATGACAGTGCTCCATGTAAGTGCTCAGTGGTGAGGAGGGCTTTACCCGTGACAGACTGGGCTGTATCCACCACTTTCTGTAGCCTTTTCCATTCCTGGGCATTGGTGTTTCCAAACCATGATGTGACATAACCAGTTAGGATACTCTCCATTGTGTATCTATAAACCTAGGTGGAATATGAGGTGTTGTTCCTCTAGATTACATATGGAGGGTGTATATTAGTGTCAGTGAGCACTCCTCCAACAATTTCCCTCCTTTCCACCCAGGCCCTCCCGCAAACACACACACATTTAGAATTTGCAAGCCTTTAGATGATATATTTGAGGCACTGACTTTACTCTTCTTTTCTCTTTACCTCTTTAATTTGATGAGTGGGAGCCACAAGAGAAGAATCTGTGTCACAACTATGAGATATGTCCTGTCTACAAAAAGCACAAAAAATCCAACTAATTAATGTCCAGACAGTTCACTCTTAATCATCAGGAAAGTGTTCAAAAGTGCCATTGACAGAGCTGTAACGCGGTACTTACTCACCAGTAATCCTACCATCAATGCCCCATTTGGATTTCACCAGAAATCCAGACTCATCACAGCCCAGGTAGATCTAAACATGGACCAAAAAGCTAAATTTCAGAGTTGAGGTGAGAATGAATGCCCTTGATATCAAGACAGTATTTAATAAGACGCTTTGACAAGGAGCACTGGTAAAACTAAAGTCAAGGGAAGGCACTCCATTGGCTATAGTGGTACCCCATACAAGGAGTCAGTCATCTCGACCCTAGAGCAACCTTGCTTGGGTTCTTTGGGAATTGTCCTTAGTTCAACCAATCAGTTCTTCAGTTGCTTTGTCAATAGGTCAAAAGTAAGGATTTTGCTGTCGACTGCACAATGTTTAGATCTATTTGCAACTCCACAGCAAATGAGTTAGTCGATTCTCAAATGCAGCAAGACCTGGATAAGACTCAGGCATGAGCTGATAGATGGCAAATAACATATACACCACAGAAGTGCCAGGTAATGACTATATCAAACAAGAAAGAGTCTAACCACTTGTGCATCATGTTCATGTCATGAGTCACCCACTACCAGCATCCCTGTGACCAGAAACTCAGCTAAAACCAGCCGTGTAAACACCATGGCTGCAAAAGCAGGTCAGAGCTGAGTAGTTTGTGGAGAGTGACTCATTTCATGACTGCCCTCAGCCATTCCACTATGAGGCATAAGTTAGGAATTTGACTGAATACTCTCCTGTTTGAATAAATGCAGCCCTAATAACTCTGAAAGGTCTCAACCATATCCAGGCCATAGGTGGTTGCTTGATTGGCACCTTGACAAACACCTTAAGCATTTATTCTCTCTACTGATGGTATATGGAGCCTTCAACAATTTCAGTTCTTCACCCAAGCATCTCTTGATAGCATCTCCCTAATCACAACTCTACCAGTAAGAAGGATAAGTCGGCAATGGGAATATCACCAAGATCTCTCCACAATACTGTATCTTGATTTAGAAATATGGTGCTTATTCTTCTACATTGCTAGATTGATATCCTGGAACTCCTTACCACCAATATGGGACTAGCTAATTAGGGAAGGGCAATAAACCTCAACCTTGTTGGTATTGCCAGAAATTTTTAAAAAAACACTTCAAAAAAATTGCCAGCCTAAAAGATAAACTGAATCCTGAGAATGTGGGATGCAAAGACTGCAAGTTCTGATTATCTGAATGTTTATCAATCAACTAAATGGTGTGGAATCACGTAATAATTACGTTGCAACTAAAGACTCCTATCAAGATCTTGTTACAAAGGAGAACATACCTCATGATTTAATGCAGACTTTTGATTGTGTCAGCCTTCAATCCTAAACACACATCCCTTCATTTAAAATGATGCTGCTTTTGGACAATTCTTCATGGTGTAATTTTTAAGTAGATTATTTAGCTTTTCTCTGAAGACATATCGTGAATTCACAGCCCTTCCTTTCTCCCATTTCAGAAACTACTGTTGTTACTATTGGTGAATATTTCAAATATTCACATTTCCTCAAACTCAATTATGAAACTATATGTTTTACTTGATTAACATTAGGTTAAGGTATTGTTTCAAGCCATATAAGAAATTAATATCGCTAGCAGGCTTTGGGTAATTTAAAATTATTCTATTTGTGTGTTTATTTTATTTCCTATAATTCGTATATGCTCTGAAATATTCTAGGGAATGAAATACATCAGCTTCAGTAAAGTTCAAACTGGCTGACCATGAATGTGCATCTTTTAATGCCGTTCAAATTTCACTAGCCATTGTCATCAATAGTGAAGAAGATGAGGCAGATTATGAAATGTAGACTAGCTCTTACCCTATTTTGTGCTGCTGTTGGGCAATTCCATTCCTCCCACTTAAAAGTTAAAGTTTGCTTTTCACTCTGCTGATATTGTTTTCCTAGATTAAAAGTCACAGTTTTAAGTTTACAATTGTTTTATATTACTTAAGCATTTTTGGTCTGAAAGATTTGGATTTAATAATGTGAATTGAAGGGTCTTATTAAGTGAACAAGAAAGGAAATGAAAAGACAAGGTGAGCTAAAAATGATTTTCTTAAAAAAAATGTTAACATTGTCACTAACACCACACACTGGACAATACTTTCTTTTTTGCTCAGCTTTTGTGTCAGATTGTGTAACTTAAATATTATACCTCCAGGGTAATGTCAATGAAAAATTAGATCTATCCATAGCTAAAGGTGCATATTCTGCCTTTTCTGAGAGTTGCTGAACCATCATTACCCAGAATAAATTTTAGATTCTAATATTATTGAGAACCTTTTGCAATTTATATGTGGAGCATTTCATATTGATTACATTTTCATAACCAAATCTATTTAAAACATTGCTTGTGCAAGTGAAATATTTAGTAATGATCTGAACACAGATCTTTCCCTTCCTTGAATTGCTTTGAATTAGCTATTTGTGTGTACGTGTAACTACAACATTTGCTTTAGAATATTCAATTTTCCTTATCAAAATTGCTTTATAATGCTGCAGTGTTTTTCTAAGAAATTACTTTTTCTCTGAAATGACTTTTTCTAAGATTTCTACTATGTGCCCTTGTCTGCCCTTGTTATCAACACAGCCAAACAAAATCCCTTCTGGGCTGAGGTGACTTACTTCCACATTCCAACCATTCTTCACCACAGAATCAATTCCAGTAAGTCAAGCAGCAAGTGAACAAAACTTTACCCTGAGTTGCAGAAGGTGGAAGTGCATAGCGGACCCATCAGCTGCTGAAATGAGAAAATATAGACCAACATTTCTGTTGGAAAATCTATGCTCACATTTTGTATTCAGGCAAATTGGCAGGGTATTTCCAAATTGGTTGTTTTATTTTCATTTCTTAGTTTCAATTTATGGTTTACCTCTTTATTTCTCCCACTGAATCTACCAATATAAATTATATAAATAATTTTACAAATATTGGCAGAAATTAGTAAGTTATAATTGTTCACTTAGTTTTCAGAGCAGATGGTGCATTAGAAGCCATAATAGTAAGACTTTAAAACATTTAAAACAAAAGTTAGATCAGTATGAAATGTCTTAATATGCTAGGACATTTTGAGATAAGGGGGAAGATAGTTCAAAGTATATTTACTATCAAAGAATGTATAAGTTATACAACCTTGGTTCGGAAAGCTGCTGTTGCTTGCCTCTGTTGTTTATGTGACTTGTGCTTTTGCGCATTGGGAGTTGGTCTTTTTTTAAATGGGTTTCTTTTGGTTTTCTTGTTTTGCGGTTGCCTGTAAACAAACAAATAAATCTCAAGTCAGTGTTGGGTCTCTTACAGAATATTAAGGTAGATAGTCAAGATCAAGATTCCAGTTTGTTTATCACGTATATATTGAAACATGCAGTTAAATGTGTGTTAACAACCAACACATCCGAGGGTGTCGTGGGGGCATACATTATGACATGGCCACATTGCTCGGCAAAACAACACAGAACACAACAGGCAATAAAGTAGCAACAGCAAAGCAAGCCCTATTCCTCCCTCCCACCCATGCACATACACAGTCCACTAATCCCAGGACAGGCCTCCCACCTCCAGCAGACTTGGACTCGTGCTTGGATGTGGGCCCACAGACTCGGGGCACCAGACAATGGCTTTCTGGGGCTTTGATTCAACCCTCAGGCCTCGATCCTCGGCATCGACCCCAGGAACCGCCAATCAGTGAACACTAGGCTGCGAGATCTGGCCTCGCTGATGATGCGACCCCAGACACTAGATTTTGAAATCTGTTTTCACAGATTGAGGGGTAATTGGACCTCATTCCTCTTTCCCCCATGGAACCCTGACTCCAGAATTTGGTGACTCTGTTGGAGGAGGGACACCAGCATTGACAGTGCCTTTTGGCATATACCCCACTTTATTTTTTTATTGGGATTCAGCATGGAGTACTGTGCCACCCACCAATCACGGATTTAACCCTAGCCTAATCGCAGGACAATTTACAATCACTAATTAACCCGCTAACCGGTATTTCTTTGGACTGTGGGTGGAAACAGGAGCAGCTGGAGGAAACACGCATGATCATAGCAAGAACATACAAACTCCTTACAGGCAGCAGCAGGAATTTTGAGAGAGGAAAGAGATGAGATTGCTGTGGTCTTGACCAAGATCTTCATGTTCACTCTAGCCACAGATGAGGTCGCAGAAGCTGAGCAAGTAGCTAAGGTTGTTCCATTATTCAACAAGGAAAATACAGATAATCCTGGAAACTATGTATAGGTGGTGAATCTTACATAAGTGGTAGGGAAGGTATGGAGAGGATTCTTAGGGTCAGGGATTTATAAGCATTTGGAAAACCATTGCCGAATTAGGGGCTGTTAACATGGCTTCATGCAAGGCAAAACATGCCCCACTGTCTTGGTTGAGTTTTTTGAAAAGGGTCAAAGTGATTGATGAAGGTAGAGTAGTCATGTTGGGTACATGAAGAAAGTCTCTCACTGGAGACTCATCTAGAAGATTAAGATGTATGGGATCCACAATGAACTGACCTTTTTGACTTACATTTGGCTTGCCCATAGAAAATGGAGGGTAGTAGTTGATGGGAGTTATTCTGGTTGAAAGTCTGTGACTAATGGTGTTCTGCAGCAATCTGTATCGGGACCTCTGCTGTTTGTAACGAAAATATAAATGCGTGGGGTGATAGGTTCACTGACAATACGAAGATTGGTGGTATTGTAAATAGTGTAGGAGATTACTAAATGATACAGTAGATACAGATCAATTGCAGATATGGGTGGAGAAATACCAGATGGAGTTTAATGCAACTAGATGTGATCTTTGTGAGATTAAATGTAAAAACCCAGAACACTCTTAATAGCAAGACCTTTAACAGTGTTGATATATAGAGGGATATTGAGGTCCAAGTCTTTAGCTGTCTGGAAATGGCTGCATAGGTGATAGGGTGGTAAAGAAGGTGTATGGCATGCTTGCTCTGTTTTCTGAAGCACTGAGTTCTAGAGCTTTCTACAACTCTACATAGGCCCCATCTGGAGTATTGCATTCAATATGCTCACATCATTATCGGAAGGACGTGAGGTGTCACACCTCGCTCTCAGGTGTGGATAAGCAGGCCTGACAAGGGTCACCAGTTGAAAAAAACACAGAAGATAAGCCGCAACAGCATGTAAGTGCCAGGTGAGAAAAGTGCAAAAGATGCCCAAAAGTTGTGAAGGAAAAAATGTACTTACAAATAGACAAATGAAAACAAACATGTATGTACAAAAATTTAAAAATATACAGACGTTTTCTCCATGACATAGTTTGTCTTTAACTATTCACCAACCGTCAAATCCAACCTCCTCACCTCTCTAGAACAGGCAGACTGAGGGTTTAAATCTGTCTCCATCTGGCCTAGGAGGGCCGGGAAATTCTACTGTTGGTCTGGGGGGATGGGGAGGGAGGAGGAGGAAAAGTAGTCACGTGGTCAGACCATAATAATTATTTCAGATGCAGAACTGGAATATTTTAAACAAGGATTCTAACACCCTACAGTTTTATTCCACAACAAATGCCTTAGTTAAACCCATAGATCAGCATCCACATGCTCAGATGAATATAAAAGAATAATCCTCCCCACCAGTGGTGTTGCCTGTGTAGGGTGTAGTGCACCCGCTCCCACTAACCCAGGCATTATTTAGGCGCCCCAAACTGAGCCTCGGGTCATTTGAGGAGGCCCTGCTGTCTATAAATCGATGTAATGGTGTGAGCGAAAATAAATGAAAGTGGAATGCCTGTGTCTAGAATCCTTATTTTAACAGTGATAGACCAGTAGAGCATGATAACTAAAGGGGATGCTTTGATTAGCCAAGCTAGTGATTGTTTTACTGTTGGGGTGTGTAAATGGTGAACTCCCAAGAAGTGCAGAATGGGAGGGCAAAGTGTGAGAACTATTGGGAAAACTAGACCAGGGACAGAACGAGGAGGAGTGACTAACCGGGCAAAGGGACAAGGTTAGCGGGAGAATTAGCAATGCCAACCTGCTCTATCATATGGGGGTGGGGGGGCGCTGCAGAGAGTACAGAAGAAATTTATCAGGATGCTGCCTGGATTGGAGGGCATGTGCTATAAGGAGAGTTTGGACAAACTTGGGTTGTTTTCTCTGGAGCAGCAGATACTGAGGGGAGACCTGATCAAGGTTTATAAAATTATGAGATGCATAGATAGCCAATATTTTATCCCAGCATCAAAATGTCTAATACTAGAGGGTATGCATATAAGTTGAGAGGGGTTAAGTTCAAAGGAGATATGCCGGCAAGTTGTTTACAAAGAGACCGGTGAGAGCCTGGAATGCTTGCCAGGGTTTCTATTGGAGTCAAATATAATAGAGGCATTTACGAGGTTCTTCGATAGGCACATAAATGTTCAGAGACTGGAGGAATATGGGCATTGTGCAGGCAGAAGGCATCATTAGACATTTTATTAGTTTGGCACGACATGGAGGGCCGAAGGCCCTGTTCCTCGACGACTGTTCTAAGTTCCAACACTTACAAACCCCCCAAAACAAAACTTCGAAAGGTCGTGGTTTAAGTTAAAACAATCATTAATATGCTATCTAATCAGATTGTGGTTAAAATGGCTTACTTGTTGAGAGATTAATTGTCAAGTTTTTAAAATTTATCTCTGTGATTACAGTAATTGTTACGTATGGTTTTTTGGTTGTAAACCACCATTAAAGGAAGAAAAATAGCTCGTGCATTAGAACACAGCACTTTAGAGAAGAAGCTGGCTTTGGTACAGTTGTGATGAATAATTCATGCTGTATTTTGAGTGCCTTCTGCTAAAATGGATAAAAGTCTGGTAGCTGCATTTTAAGAATTTGAATAAATTAAAGATCTAAGAAAGGTAAGGTATAAAAATGCTGTTAGAGGGAACACAACTCTTTCAGTTGAAGTAGAGTAATAACATTATATGTAAAACATAATATAAAGAATAAAAAGCCACAGCAAAAACATAATGAAAACTGTTAAAATACTGGCTCAGTATTACACCTCTGTATAAAGTATTCTGACACCAAACTCCATCACAAAATGTGATTTGCATACAGATGTCAAAATTGCTTGGCTCGGTTGAAGTTAAGACTTGCATGTGTGGTCACCTAAATCCCCTGTAGTACATGAGTATGCTGACTCAGGGTGTCCAGGTGGCTGGACAATGACCATTTATTTGGAGGCATTATTTTCCCTGGGGTTTCCCCTTGCTTGTAGATGGTAATCCTAAAACTCAAGATGAACACATGGTGAGGCATTATGTTTTGGTCTGTGTTGATTGCTCTGAATTTTATCGGGAGGAGGGGATAGAATAGAAGGCTGTGGTAGTAGGAAGGAGGCGTTGTTGGAATAATTGCCATTGGCTCATAGGGTGACAGTCTTAATTCACTTTCTTCCATGACTGAAATTTAAAAGAACCCAATTTTTTCTCTGAAGTGTGCCACATTACTTTAGGACATCTGCTAAGCTGATTTATAGGGCTTAACAGCAAGACTATCAAACAGATTATGTGTCACTACAACTAATACAGCAGCAATTTCATTCTTTTAAATGAAGCTGGCAGTAAAGTTTGGCTCTTTCTAAAAGCTGTGGTAATTTTCTGAAAACACAGTGCATTCACTCCATTAAGGAGCAGCCTTTGTTTCTTTTAGGAAATCAAATACTCATTAAGATGGTAAGCAATCTATTTGAAGAATTATTTTTAGTACATTAACTTAAAAATATTTAGTGGGGATCAAGATTTATGTATCTCGTATGAAAAATTGAAAGTCTTAAGCTAGCTTTACATCTGCACCAAGTATCTGTGTCCTGGCTGCACTGCAAGTGACATTTTCACAAAGGATCATGATAAACTCATGCAATACTTTATTTTGTATGTTGTAGAGTGCTCAATTGGGTACTGAACTTTGAGCAACTAAATTTTCCCAGTCACTTTTGATTTATCATTGGACACAATCACTAAATTGTGCTTATTTCATTTGTTTTTGTATTAATTGCTCCCTTTGACTGGCTGTCTGTAAATCCACAGTCTGGATCATTTTGATATTCTATAGTGACAGCTGGTAATGGAAGCCCAGGTTTCTGTAGAAAGCCTATTAAGTATGCCGTGCACTCAATGGCCTGTGGTCCAGGATAGAGAGCTCCTCCCATAAGTGTGGCAGGCTTTTGTCATTGTAATTGGGCTCTGTTTGTAGAGTGTTGTCTGTATTTACTCTTTGCCAGAGCTCATATTTACACAGCCTGTTAGGGGGCTTGATGTCTCCCTGCCATGCCTCAAATGCATCAAATACTGCTACAATGCCTTTTGGCACTTATGATTTCTTTTTAGTCTTCTAAGTTACTCAGTTAAAGGGTGCAGCCGGGGTAAGAGGCCTTGAGGGGCTGGAGAAGTCTATGGGTTGATGACACTCGCACTTTGGCAATAAAATTAAAGCTATCTGGTGTTATGAGATTTTGATAAAAAAAAATCTAACCACAGACATTATCTGGCCATGCCTCTTTCACAGAGCTCATTCATTCAGGAAGCAGAAAGCACAGAGCAAGCAAATTTAATAAGCACTGCATCCATTACACATTTAGCTTCTGCCATAGCAACAGAGTCAGGGCTATTCAATCTCCTGTGCTCAGCCATCATTATCTCCTGAGCCATCTGTTGTAGAGGAGTACAATTCCATCTTATTTAAATGAAGTGAAGCTAGCATCTATTTAGCAGGACATATGTCACAGAAAACATACAACGAGAAATATGGCTGCTTGAATCTGATTTGTCTTTTCTCTCAAGATGTTTGTGTGCAATTGTGTTTTATGTGATGGACAAAGAAGAAACTCGGGATTAATTCTGTCTTGGTAAGGTGTTCCAATGCTGACGTAAAGTAGGATTCAAAGTGAGAATGTGGTGACTTTGCATTAAATTGTTGTGTGTGCCATATCCTGGGGAGCTGCCATGTGAGCCCTTTGTAAACCTAAAATCAACAACAACAAAGTAGAAGTTTTAACGTCTATGGTGAGGCTGTAGGTTTTCGTATTGTCTTCATCTTGAATGACAATTGTGTTGTGTACACAGCATTGCTGTAACAGGATTGGCTCTCAGTCTGTTGCATTGAATTTTAATTATGTGCAAAATTGGCTGTGATTGGTGCAGCTGTCAGGCCACGCTGCCCCTTCAACTGATAAGTTGTATGCACTTGGCAGAAACTTTCCAGGAATGAAACTCACTTCTGTACTGTTCTTCCAGATATACAGAGACTAGCAAGAATGAAGCTGTGTGGAACATTTCTTGGTTGGTAGAAAATATATATCATTTACTTATAATGTTTCCTCTTATAGTGTCAGTTCTGGGCTTTACACAGGTAAAGGGATTTAAAAATAAGCAGGTGGTATTGAACAGAATTGAGATTTTTTTATGCACTTGTTAAATGGAATAATACCAACCAACTTTGTGCTGTTATGGACAGTATAAGTTATGTATTTTTGATCTAATCATTCCATTATCTTATAGGCTCTGACTGATGTCTTTGTGAAACTACTTTTAGATAATATTTGTGTCATTTGAATAATGTTAATTTATACAGCAAGGTGTGTAGATTTGTAGATTCGTGCAGTTGGTCTAGTGGCAGTCCTCAGGTTACGGATGCCCAATTTATGAACATCCCCTAACGCAGGAATGACCTCCCATAATATTATTAAATTCAAAAGTTCAGCATATGTAGATGCATTCATTCCAACAAATGGCAGAACTAGTCTCCCCTCTCTCTCTCTCTCTCTCTTTCTTTCTCTCCTTTAGTAATTTTTCTGTGTTATTAGTCTTACGTGCTATAGATGCCATTCATTGCAATACTGTTGAGCTATGGTTACCATACAGTATCGATTGATTTTTGTGTACTTCTGACTTACTGATAAAATTGACTTACAGGAGTCTGTAGAAATGGAATACATTCGTTATCCAGGGACAGCCTGTATGCAACACATAATTTGGAATGTTAGTTTCCTTAAAACCACTTATGGAAAAAAAATCAAAGGAATATAATATTGTTTGTGGACTTCAGACAAAGAAGTTTTGTCTCCTCAGTGTTTGTGATATGCGCCTGACAGGGATCATTAAGACAATGTTAGCCTGAAGGCTTATTAAAAGTTTCTGTATGCTGCTTCCATCTGCCAGGGTCTGCCACGGGCAGGTTTCATTCCAAATGCTCAGCTGTTACGTATACAATATTAATGCTGACCAGTTGCATCCAGCATACAACAGAACTAATTGTAGTCTGGTGAATTAGGGTTACCCATCTGCATAGGTTTGAAATCTGTTGTAAGACTAACAAGAAAAATGAATTCAGTTCCAGCTGGTAATTGAAGGAGCTTCCTTAATTAACTATGCAAAAAAGTTTTTAACTCAGAGCTTAGTCTCAGTAAAAGTTTCATTTAGCAGTTATAAAACCAAAAGAAATTAACAGCAGTATATAGATTAAGTTTAGCACCATTTTCATTAACATTATTGATAAAACTTTTGCTGACATCGATTTTTAAGTAATAACAACATTTTGTGAAAGTTTTAAATTTATAACCTGGAGGGGGGCACTTTGATCATAAGTGAGCAAATTAGTGAGAGTTAGACAAAAACACCAATAATTGTACTTTTCAACACATGGCACAACACTGAGCTATTAGAATTTATGGACATAAAATTATTGCCTATGACATTATTAAATGATGCTTAAATGAGAGTTATTAAATGTAAGCTGTACTTACTGACTTTGGTAATTTCACCAAGGCATTATTCAGTTAACGTAAATATGTTTTGTTTACTTAAAAATACTTTTATATTTATGAAATACTTAAATAAATTATACCAGTTTTTAAAAGTTTAGGATGTTTAAAAATCAAATTTCATTAAACCAGTATTTTCACTCTAACTTCAGTAGTCGATCACTTGCAATATTTACACTTTCTAATAGCTAATATTAACAAAATCCTTTAAATTGAAATTGTGTTTGCAGTGGTAATTTGAGCTCTCTGCACTTCAGTAGAAAATGCCTGAGCTGACTGAAGTGCTGAACCATGTCTTTGTCCTGTACTCAGCTGATAGTACACAGACGGGGGAGCTGTCCAAGGTGTTTGTTGTGAAGAAATTTTCTTTTAGTTTTACTGATACTTTACAAATAAATTTTACACAATCAGAGCTAAGTTTCTGCTTGAGTAGAGACATTCACACAATTTAATGATTGTGCTGTAATTATTTTCATTTAAATTCATGACTCACTTCAAATTCTTCCCCGAATGTGATTTAGTCTAGAATTGTACCTTGTCTTTCTCTGCTCTGATTCCAACAATTGTTGTTCAATTGTGTGATCATTTTTTATTAATATAAGTTAAAAGTATGCTATAGGAAAGCAAAGTTTTAATGCTTCTAGATGTGTCCTTTTAGTTGAGATTTGCTTCTGTGCATATAGTGCTGTGGTCTTTGCTAGGTTGTTTGTTTCTTTGTTATTCTTTTTAAAAATGGCATGATACAGCTGATCCACACCAGACATTGCTGATTGATTTCAGCCATAATGCATAACAAAAGAAGTGCAATGTATAATACTGCCTGGTGCTTAGAGATAAAAATTTAATAGAATTTTGGCAAGAGGAGATTGGCTTGCTGAAGCTTAATATATGCACAACCTGTAAAGTGAGATAGAAAATGGCATTTGAATGCAAATCTCAAATGATCTTAATGAATGGCTGCTGTCCTTTGCCTCTAATAAGGTTTGAAGCCAACAAAGGAAGTAGCTTTGATAACCTAGGGCATCTGTCATATCCTGGGCCGCTTACAGTGTTTCAAATAGGAATCCTAGGACTCTACCACAAGTATGGTTAGAGGAGGTAGGTTGATAGTGTGACATTAACAATCTTTTAGTTCAAATCATAAATCCAAATAAGTAACCTTATGGTCTAAATTTTAATCAGATTGGAAGTATTAACCAGTGGAGTGGTATGTCCTTTATTAAAACTCAATGGTTTCAGGATATTTGAAACTATAGTTCTGAGGTGTTTAAATTTCAAGGACCACCTATTAGGTGGTATACAGTAAATTCATTTCTCCTCATAGAGTAAACAGATATATTGCAACCCCAAGGGTTTATGGGTAGTGTATTTACACAGAAAATGCATCAAGCCTTCTCTGCAATCTAACTAATGAGACTGGTCATTAAGTAAATGACACACAGCCTTTAGCAGGCTTATGCAACACACTGGAGTATCAAATATTTAATTCACCCACCACATGTCTCATGCTCCGTTGTGGACTGCCGTGGCCCAACCCCTGCTGTAGATTTCATTATTGCTTTCCGTGATGTCATTTCACCGAGGTGGACAATAGCTGTGGGGAAAAGGTAAGTCAATATTAATGTTCTTCTACTGACAAAGGAAGACAAAGCTTGTGTTCCTGGCCTCTGTTGAAGTCTGATAAATATAACTGAAACTGCTTACCCAGCCTTGTTGGGAGAAACAAATTGTTTAACTGGGACAGCTTAGTGAGAGCTTAATTTACAGCTACAAACAGTATATTGTTGGATCTCTTCTATTCTCTGATTGTGTACGGACACAGCTGATCTGTTTGTCAATAGAAGATACTTCAGGTTGAATTTACATCACTTTAGCAATATCTTTCAGACCTCCTTTCCCTTGTCTAGTTCTGCTATCAGTGTTTTTCTGCAAATAATTTTGAGGAGTGATTAACCCACACTTATTTCATAAATACCCTCTCAACAAAGTTGATTCTACACACTCTCAAGTAAAAAGAAGGTTGTGGTGCTGCTTTGATATCTGGGTTGTTTGTTTTGTTTGAACTATCAGACTCTTCGTGATACAGAAAACTGCGTAGCATAGAGATAAGTTACATAGATACAGAATCAGGAGTGACTTCTCCATCTTCTTTCTGTGGAAGACTTTTACATTGATATGTCTGGTTTCACAATGAGGCAGCTTTTCAAATAAAGGTGAGAGTACTCATAGATAACATTTTCGCTTCATTATTGGTTTTGCTTCTTGCCCCTCTGTGTTCTCTGCCCGGTGGACCCACAGCTCTTAGAAAACTCATTCCGTACAGTTTAGGCAGGAAAGCAAGGTCTGCACAAATAATGCAACATGAAAACATCCTGAGCTTTTACAGGAATACTTAAAAAGACAAACAGCTTTGAAATCTTGCATGGATGTAGAAAAGTATTTAAGTAATTATGCCAAGTGTAATTTAGCTGATTTAACATTTTTTACTTGACAATATTATAAAATTATCATATTTCTTTTTAAAATATCATCTACTACTTATCTACTTTCTTTGACTGCCTAAAGTTGCTCTTTCACATGAATTTTAAATAATATTTCATTCACTCTTCTAAGCTGTGCCGCATATTCTCTGAAGTTTATAATGCAAAATTATAAAATATGCAGAACAATCATTATATTAATTGTAAGTTCCATGAAGTTTGCTGTTCTAACAGTTGCACATTTCTGGCCAAATTCTGGTGTTAATAAAATGGAGATTTTGCATGCATGAATACTCCATTGCTCAATGTAAAATGATTGGAAACCGGGCATCTATTAACTGTTTTGTGTTTTAGTTCAAAGCCACTTGGCAAAGTGTTTACAGTGCCGTCAGGTAATTTAATGGAGGCGTACTCTAGGACTTGCGCTGCACAGATTTGTTTGCCTGATTTGTGGGAAAGTGCTGATTTCTATCATTGATTACACAGTGACAGGAACAGGTGACTTGCTAGTAAAGACCTGGAAAAAAAGCAATTAGCTGTGAGAAAGGAACAGCTGTTTGAAACAGCTTCTTGCTTTCCAAAGAGCATGGTCAATAATCAGTGAAAAAAAGTACTTAACCTAGAGAAACAAATCCTATCATTGCGGCAGAGAGGAAGCCCATTATTCACTCACAGTTGCCTGGGCATTTGTTATATTGAAATCAAAGATATTGTTCTCTAAATCCTCTTAATTTGTGAACTTGCTTTGAGGAATTTTAGATATTTTTAAGTTTACATAAGTAGAAATTAGTAATTATAACAAAAGGGTTGATTCACTTATAATAATGTTTAAGTCCTACCAATGCTTCACATTGTATACAGTTTTGAGAAAATAAATGTGTATACCAGTTTTATTTAGCTGCTTGAGTAATATTGAAGGTGAGATCCTTCAGTTCTGATCTGAAATATTAATTAAACTCAAACTGTATAATAAAATTCAAGTACAGGATGAGACATAAAACATGTGTAGTACTGTATATCTCCTGCAAACTATAAAGGAGCCATTTACATTTGCAAGAAAAGAATCACATGGTTTCTGTAAGTGTAGTCAGCAGGAAGCCTTTGTTTAACCTCACTACACTTGTCACATTTGAAATTGAAATATGCATAACATGAGAAGAGTCACGAAGGATTCATTTTTTAATGTGTATGCAATTGCTTACTCTGAATTTGATCAAATGATTTGAATGTTTGTTAGCTAGTAAAAAACTTTATATATACTATAACTTCAATAAGCTGAACGTTATAACTTTTATATAGAAGTAACCGCAGTTGCCCTACTCAAAGGATAAACGTGACAACCTACTGAACTATTCCTATTGTGTATTTCAAAAAGGTTTATTTTTTTCGATTTTGTACATGTTTTAGGATTATACATTAAAGCTAATCAAAGAAAGCAAATTAAAGCAGTTTGTCTACTTTTGTTCTGTTTGAGTAATACCAACAACCAACTTAAGCTGACTTAAATCTTGTCAACAGTGTTGATTGTTCTATTTTGCTACTGTGAGCTGCAGCTTCTGAAATGCATTGAAATTTAATATTCACTATTTATGGCAAGAATTTATAGTCAAGCAGAGGCTTTTGAAAATCTTATTTCCAAAATTGTATAGCAGAAACTAATTGTTTGTAGTTTATTGCAGATATCTAAAATCTGCCAGATTGTTAGCACTGACTTTCTGATGGTGACTGCTTGCAATGTAAAAGGGTGACTGTGAGCATTTCTATGAGAATTTTAAAGAAAACAAAACTTAAACAAACACTGTTTCATGTATTTCAACCCATATCATTAGGCAAAAAAAAACTTAGACTTCACCTTGTGTTTCATTGTACAGTATGTAAACTTTTGAGTTTACAGTGTCTCTTTTCAGTTGGAGCTGAAAACTCAAAAAAAATCTGCTTCAGTTCAGTGTAGTTGGCTGAATCCTTAAGTTCCTAAAATATAAACAAGTATACTATATCTGAAAACTATTTACACATCAGAAAGATAGTTTTCATGGATAGAACCATTTTTGTACTAATTTCTATTTCAAAATGCATGTTCCCTGTATATTATTCCTTTATTGAGCCTATATAACAGTTAGTCAAAAAATTCTAATGTATCTAAATTTGTGCACTAAATAGGTGTAACAGTGAGCTGTTAACCAGGGGCTGGGAAGCAAGAAGTGGGGAATATTGACCAATGATTAGAGTCTTGAGTTCAAAGTCAGATGGTGATCCCCCACGAGATTCAGTGCTTGGCATTGATTTAACAAAGTGAAAGGAGGGATAAGGTGGCTTAGAGAGAAGGAAGAGATTGGTTGGTGGAGGGGAGTATGGGAGATTTAAAATTTCATGAGATGGATGGGTGGGGCCCAAGGGGATCAGGACCATCAGGAGATCAGAAGGTAAGGACTGCCAGGGAACTGGAGAGAGTTGTCAGGGGCAGGGATACACTGTGCTTCCATCAGCAGTGAGTTCAGGGGACGTCAGAACTGTGCTATGGATGGGGAGCAGGGGGTTCAAAGGCAAGTCAGAGATCCACTTTACACATATGCTAGTTCAGTGAAACAACAGTGAAACAATTGTCCCGTGACTGATGAAAGATGAATGCTGCAAGTACAACTTAGTCCTGGTTCCTACACAATGGCTTCACACGCAGGGAAGCGTCTGGTTGAATTTCCAGAATGGCATGAAATGACCTGGAAGTAGTTGTTATTGTGTTTGGCTCAGGGAAAAGTCAATTTTCAATTGCATAATACTGGAAAAAAAACAGCTTAATGCTTTCAAATTTGTATGCATAAAATATAACACAATGAAATGCATCATGCCATCTCTTTGAAGCTTATATGGATGCAAAGAAGAAGCACTTTTTATATGCTTTTGACTTGGTTAAAAAAAAACTAGTTTATCTCCTACCACAATTTTTTGATCCTATTTACAAACCAGGGAGTAAATTATGTTACTAAAGATAATAATCAAATGAAATAGAGTAGTTTGTTAACGTGAAGACACAAAATAGTCAAAGTTTGTTTAATTTTTGTTGGTATGTACATCTGTGCAGGAGGTAAGATGTCAGCTGCATCCTATTCCTTCCTCTTGTTTTCTGGGAAAAGGAACAGATGGGGTTGCAGTTAAGTCTGCTGTTGCACCTAGGAAATTAACCATATGTGGTGCATAAGTAGTAACTTCTGGATAAGTGCTTTACCCTGGAAAGGAAAGAGAGTAAAGTTTGAGGAGAATATCATATGGAAAACTTAGGATGGAAAAGGGAATATCTGACTATTTATAGACAGAACACAGTCCATTAAACATATGCACGCTCATATTTGCAACAGACTAGATTGCTTTTGGGGAAACGTCATACATTTAGACTGACAAATCCATACTGCTAGTTTGTGACAAATATCATTCTAAATATATAATTTATTTCAAACAAATGGAAAAAGATTTTCATGGAAATTGCAATGGCTTAAGAAAGTGGAAAGAGTTTAAATTACGTATGCTTAAATGTATGCATTATTCTGTTTTACTTTATCAAAAATGAATTGCACCATGCATACATTAAAAAATTGAAAAAGGAAATTCACTGGAACCTGTGTAATTCCCTTGTAAATGGAAAAGTTTTAAATCACTATAAATTATTGGAGCTAAATTATGAATGTATAAGTTTGGGGGATATGTTTGTAAAATATGGTAAATGACAAAGAATTGCACAAAATAAAAATGAAATTTATTGGCATTTGTTTCTTAGTACAGAATGAACAAAAACCAAACTAGCATGCAGAAATGCAAAACACATTAATAATTTTCTACATAGGAAGACTTCCCCTCATTTAGTTCTTCAGTTACTGTTAACCTGTCAAATTGCACATTTTCCACTAGGAGAAATACTTCTTAAAACAGTTACTGAGTAACTATTTTGAAGTGTCACCATAAAGAAATAATTTTGTTTAGTTCAGGCTATCATGAATGTCAATTTTGGCCAAGGCTTAAACTGGTAGCATCTAGATGGGAGTACAGTGCTTTGTTTCAGGTACCGTTCAGTTTAAGAGCCTCAGTCAGAAGCTATACAGTAAATAATTATTCATTGGTCAGCTGGAGATTTTATCTTTTTTGTTCTTTTCCATTGCAGTGTTCCTAGTATGTATTCATCAAATAACAATGATCCCTTCTGTCTTATTTCTAATTACAAAAAAAACTAATTAGAACTTTTTGATGTGAAATCAATAAGACCTGGCTACCGATATCTGAACTGCATAATGCAAAATTATATCAATAGTGGGACTGTCTTTTGTTGTTCTTCAGCATTGAATCATATTTTGTATGTGGAAGGAAAAATCATTCTGATCCACATAGAGGTTCTCCAGATGCTGGAAATCATGAGCAATAGACGCAAAGTTCTAGAGTTGACTGTTGATTTCCCACCATAGATGCTACTTGACCTGCTGTGTTTCTCCAGCATGTTGTGTGTATTGCTGAAATCAAATAATTATTTATTTCATAGACAGCTGCATAAACAATATGTTTATTATTTTTGTGTAAGCAGCCAAAAACATTGCAATTAAACTTCTGGTCTACTACAGGAAGTGAGTTAAAATACAGTGGATTCCAGTTAATTGGGTCATTGGTTATTCAGGACAGCTGCTTATTTGGGACACAATGTCACTTATTCGGGATAAGAGACTGTTGCTGAATAGTTTCTAACAAGCAGCAGTCACTGGCACTTGCATGGCCATTAGACACTACACTATGCTTAGAGTAAAGAGTTTTTAAATAGTGTCATTATGTTCCAAAGCAATGATTTTTGTCATTAATAGTTGGCAAGAAGTAAGCAGTAAGACAACTGTGAACTGTTTTACCCTCTGCAATTTCAAGTATTCAGGCCTGGAGATGCCAGAAACAACCTGAAACGAAAATGAAACGATTTCACTACTTCAACAAGTTAGGTACTATGAAGACGATATAGGAGCAGAAGTAGGACATTTGGCCCATCGAGTCTGCTCTGCCAATTCATCATGGCTGATCCATTTTCCCACTCAGCCCCAGTGTCCCTTCTTGCCCTGACTAATAGAAAATCTATCAACCTCTGCCTTAAAAATACCCGAAGACAGCCCCCACAGCTGGCTGTGGCAATGAATTTCACAGATTCACCACTCTCTGGCTGAAGAAATTTCTCCTCCTCTCTGTTCTAATTGGACACTCTATTGTGAGTCTGTGTCCTCTGGTCCTAGATTCGCCCGTCCTCTCCAAATCTACTCAATTGATGTCTTTCGTTATTCAATAGGTTTCATTGAGATTCCCCTCATTCTTATGATTTCCAATGAGTAGAGGCCCAAAGCCATCAAACACTCTTCATATCATAAGCCTTTCAATCCCAGAATCATCTTTGTGAACCTCCTTTGAACCCTCTCCAATGTAAGCACATTGTTTCTTAGATGAGGGGCCCAAAATTGCCTCCAGAATTTGAAGGCATCAGCAATCATTTTGAGTTTTACAATGAATATGAAGGGTTAAAGGATGAAATTGTCAAAAGCATTGTATGAAGGCAGTCCATTAGCTGCACTAGGTGTCTGTGCTGATTTTGTTCATTTACAGACTATGAAAAGAACATGGCAGAGTACACTGTATGAATTCTGTCAATAACTATTAGGAATTAAACAGTTTTATAATACTCTAGTAGTATTGGTAGTGTTTTAATTTGTTCTGTATTTCATTTAAGTAGATAATTTGTTACAGTTCAACAGTAGTTTGTCTTTTTTATATATTTTGATCATTTTTATGAAACTTTAACCAGCTGCTTAATTGGGCCAAATTGTCCCAATTAACAGGAATCCACTGTTTCCCCTTGTGTATGTGTAAATAACAAGTTGACAAGAAAGTTTAGGGTTCCTTCCTTCCATCTGAAAAATCTGTTCATGTCTGCTTAATTGAGTTGGCTCATTAAGAACACTGAAAAAGGAGCCTGTTAGGTGTAGGTAATGGTGCGGAACATTTTGATTTTCAAGTCATGTTAGGCTTGTAGCATATAAAACATGCCCAAGCAATTCTTTTCATTGACTCGAAGTCTTGAATGTGAAATTAAAGCTTCTAAAATCTCTCTCCTAACTACTTCCCTCCCTAAACATTGTCTGTAAGACCAGTCTCTTTCACCAAGCTTCTGTTTAACTGCCCTAATGTCTCATTGTGTGTCACAGCTTCACTTTTTTTTCTTTGTTAACACTCTTCTGAAGTCACTTGGAAGTTAAAGGTGCTACTAAATGGAGCTGTTGTTGAGTTTATACCTAACCACCTGGAAATTCCAGAATGAAATGAAGTCATGGAGTTGAGAACAAGGATGAATCCAACGTTGATGGTCTTGTCATTGAATGCCTTAGGGAGGATGTGTACACATAGTTGCAAGTGCCTTTTTGCTTGTGTTAAAAGTTTGAAGTAATTGTATTATCAAAATATGTACATTCATGTTACCTTAGGATTTTTTTGCAGGCATTTGCAGGAAAAAAATAAATACAATAGAATTTACAAAAAAAACTACTGTTTACATAAATGGACAAAGAATGACAAACAGTCAGTGTGCATTCTGAAGTTTCATCATATGGCATTTAGCCTTGAACTTGAAAATATAGGATATTGAAGTATGTGGCACCCAGATTTTTTCACTGTCATGCAAACATAGTGAAATCTCTTGGACCTGGGATGGCAGCTTTTGGAAGCTCTGCCTGTATCTATTCAATTAGCTTATGGAAAAGTAACAATTGATTGAGAAATATTTGTTCAATAGGGATGGTGGAAATAGTGACAAGAATTTTGTGGAGATGATCAATGAGGTATGAGATTCTTCCCATTTTTATCCATATATTCCTTAATTGCTCTAGCAGAAGGGTTAATATTAGTTAATCTATACTGATAAATTGCTTGATTTTAGCCTGTTAAATTCCGTGCACGTAATTGAATGATTTAAATATTTCATGCATCTAAGCATTCTTGATTCAGATTAGGACGTGTGCTTGGTTGTATGGGGACTGTTTACTTCATTGTTAGCAAACAAAAGATGTAACTAACAAGTTCTCTGCAGCATACATTTCTGGCTTGTCGGTGGATTTCTGTATTTCTTAAATGTTAAACCATCCAAAGTGAAATGTCAGGTGTAATTACTGTTTTTAAAACACCCATCACTGCAAATAGACCTCCAGTTTTTACAAAGTTATATGTCTATGATCTCATTGAAGAATGTAGTTACCTAGAATAGAATGAAAGGACCGAGCAGAGACACAGGATTAATGCAAGAGAAGTCATGTTTGACTAAACGACAGGAGCTTTGCTTTGAGGTTGTGATGGTTAGAATAGATTTTGTGTCACCATTTGGTGTTGTTGAATTTAGATTTTCAGAAGCCTTTTGAAAAGTATCTACATGTGAGATAGATAATACCATTGGAGCACATGGTATTGGCAATAATATACTGGCATGGATTGAGAATTAGTTAAAAGGTACAATGCAAAACATGGGAATAAACAGCTCTTTCTCACTTTAGAGGCTGGTCCTAGCTCTTCAGAATCTATGTCAACATGTATTGAAGGGATCCAAATGGGATGAGTCCAGGTTTACTGATGGTCCAAAACCAGGATGGAATTGCCAATAGGTAAAATGATGCAGAGAGACTTTAAAGAGATAACATGGCAGAGTGAACACAGTATGATAAAATGTGAGATCTTCCATCTCAGTGCACAAAACAATGTACTTCAATTGGTGATATTTGGTCAAAATTGATACTCAAAAGGGGCCTAGTGTACATGCAGAAGCAACAAGCAACCAGGAAGCTGTTTTTTATGAGTACAGGAGTACTGCTTCACAGCACTAGGAACCAAGATTCAATCCTGACTTAGGGTGCTACCTTTGTGAAGCTTACTTATTTTCATGGTAACCACCCAAGTTTCCTCAGGATTCTAATACCCATGCTAAAGATGTTCTGGTATGTTAACAATAAGTTACTCGCAAAAAGCATCAAAGGATGGTTAATGAACATGTGTGAAAAAAGAATAAATTGAAGGGATTAAAGACAGTAAGAAAGAAATTGGACTAAATGGGTTGCCCCTCTGGCAGTGAGGTTGAACTGATGGCCTTATTTAAGTAGAAGGGGCCTTCTCCCAATTGTAAGATACATTGGTGAAACTGCAACTAGAATACTGTGCATGGTTTTGCTCTGCTTAACTAAAAGGTGTATACATGTGGGAGAATGAGTACACTGAAGCATCCCTATCTAGTTCTTGCATTGACAGGTTTGCCATATGAAGGGAATTTAGTTGAATAGGCCTAGGTTTAAAGGGATTAGCTGTGATCTCATTTACTCTTAGAAAGCACTAGACAGAGGATGGAGCATGTTTCTGAGATTGAGGAATCTGGGGCCAAGGGGCACATCCTTAGAGGGCAAGTCATTCAGATCATTTCATCAGTCTGAGTGCGGTAAAGCTTTGGAATTCCATATCCTGGTGGACATTGAAACTCAGTCACTGAGTTCACTTTACAAAGGCCAGTAAACTTCTGGATTTAATGAAATCAGGGAATAAAGGGATAATGCAGGAAAACAGCTGAGATTGAGGATCAGTCATTAAACAAAAAAAGATGCTGGATGCACTCCACAAGACATATAGCATATGTGGAAAGGAAAATGTTAATGTTTCAAGTTGAATATGTTTCATCACACTCTTCCCACAGATGCTGCCTGAACTGTTGAGTGTTTCTATCCTTTGGTTTTGTTTCAGATTTCCTGCAATTTTTTTTAGTTTTCGACTGAATCCCAATTTTACTAAATGTCAGGGCAAGCTCAAAGAGCTGGGTCATCTATTCTTGCTCTTAATTCTTATGTTGTTTTATGTGGGGCAAACGTTATCTTGAAATTCCTCGGTCCTAGTCATTCAAATGCAGTGCTTTTTTTTAAAATAACATTTGGTTTGACATGTAAATTGCATTATTCGTTGGAAGATGGAATTAGAAAACGTAGGGTGTTGAATTAAGTTGTGCAACAGTCAAATGATGTGAATAAGTTACTAGTAAATGTTATTGCTAGATATAGATTTAAAATGCTATTTCAATCATTTGTACAATGAGCTGGAAGAATAATTAAAAAGAGATGAGTGATCTCATTAATATTATGCAGGATTCGCAGGGTAGCAGCTGTGCCTCTGATGGCCAAATAGCTAGTTTGCATGTTACTCACCATACACGAGGCATTTTTCTCTCACGAAGCTTGGCAAATTTTCAGAATGTGTTCAAGTTGACTATAAATTGTCTTTTGAGCAGTCTCAGAGTGCTTCTTTCCCATAAAAAAGAGAATAATCTTGTTTTATCTTAAATCACAGAAAATGAATTTAGAGGTGAGCTGCTAAATCAGACTTGGACTAACGGCAGTACTGAGACGCTCAGCACGTGTGAAACACCCAGTAGCCTGCACAGCAAACACACCAAGGTGACAAAAGGCTTTACTCTTTCTCATATTTGCTGAGGTAATATTGAAAATAGTGATGGAATCCTGCAATGTTCCTGGTTGCAGCTCATGTAAATTGACATGTAAACACTATAAATGTGATAAATGCGCCATACACATTGCTTATAATGTACTCGACAATCTGCTTCACACATATATTATAGAGTTGTGTTCAGAACAACAACCTGATTGTATAGCACTGTTGGATCTGGAAGATTTTTTTATTTGCATTTAGAATATTGCAAGTATTGCAAGCTGAAAAGTATAGAAGTTTGACATTCAAGATCCTGTTGTCTTACTTTAAGGTGTTATTTCCCACGATTATTTGCTCATTTTATCTTTTTCAGCCACTCACAGAAGGAAACTTAATTGATTATTGTCAAATTTACGAGGTTGATATGTAAGACAATTTAAAAGGAATGACATAGCATTGAAACAATAGACTACATCTAACAATATATCGGATTCTTTATAAGGCCATTGAGTATCTACATTCATGAAGTCCATAATGCTATATCCATATTGTATACAAACACATGATTTGGAGTGCTTTAATGTAAACCATTTATTGTAAACCATCCTTCTCAAAACTTCTCAGCCTTTTCCTATTAAAATTCAGGAGATGTATACTATATTATTTCTTCTTGGCATACCAACAAATATTTAAACTTAGTAGGTCTGTGTATTACTTATTAGAGTTTTACGTGGCATCAATTTAACAGTTTATTTGCTGAAAACAGCAATTGAGGAGTCATACCATATATAATTTGCCTTGCTGCCAGATTCCATATATATGCGAATAAAATGTTAAAATGTCATTTAGCTGATCTTATGTCTCTGTAATGAAAAATAATATGTCTATTGTGAAAAAACCCTCTGAGATCATCAAAATGCTGAAGTGCTGTATTTTGAAAGCCTAATAAATAGAATTGCAGTTTATCCCACACCTGCTCCACTGCAGTAAGTGCAAACCATTCTACCAATGGGAATTTACACTAAAAATAGAAACTAATTGCATTTCTTTTATTGCTGATGTAATAACACAGCATGGCACTTTTCTGGCCTTAATATTAAATATTAACTAATCTTAATTATATCTGAGTTACTTTGAAAAGTATAGCCCAGCAATAATTATCAACAATGTTATCATTAAAATGTTTGATATTTTGATAGTCTTAATTATAGCCATTTGGGTGTCAGTTCCGGAATTTCCTCTCTGAATTCCTCTACTTTCTCATCTCCCTGTCCTTCTAACCCCCATTAAAATCCACTTTGACCACATCCTTCTACTATCTCTTATATTAATTTAAAATCTATTTTGTCACACTACAATGAATCTTCTTGAGATTTGTTTTTACATTAGGAGTGCTGTAGAAATGCAAATTGCTGTTGCCAATTTTGGCAGCAATTTACTTATTCTGCTATTTTAGCTAATACATTAAGATAAACAAGTTAGTACTTCCATTAAATTAATGAAGGGAAACATTTTGTTTGAGTATCATAAGGATTTACACCATAATAATTTATAATAAAACCGCAGGAATTTCTCATGCATGTCTTCAAAAACCGACATGACTTTTTATAGCATAATTTGCACATGTTTGAGGGAAAAGTAAACCTTGAGTCCATTAACTAAAATTTGGTGTTTATAGATGAACCAAGATGTTGATGAAAAGAGGCTGCGTACTCGCTCAAAGGGAATCAGAAGTATGTGTAACTATCTTTTATTTTCTTTCATGTTTTTGTAATCAATTCTAGTGATGGAGGTTTACAATAATTTTAATGCTAATTTTATTATTGCAAGTTCATTAAACAATGTAGGTATTTTTTAATTAGTACATCTACACCTATAAAGCCCGCTCTTGTATCTGTACTGATAGTGCAATTTTCACCCCGCTTCTAATGAAATATCCAACCATTTCAATATTACTCTTCAGTTTGAAATGTTATTTCATGATTAGATTTAAATGTTGATTATATGACATTGAACAAGTAATGGTTAATTAGCTCATAAAAATGTTAAAACTAAGTTTCTTTTCTGGTTCCAGTTCCTGTGGAGCCTGTGGGACAGGATATAAGGTATGATGTGTTCTGAATATTCAGTTTGGCTTCAACTTAATTTCTTATAAACCTGTTACCTCTAGAAATGTCAATGTAGCCATTTGGATGTGGGTTGAGATAAGGGGACTTAGACAAGAGGCGCTCCAGAGTACAGGTAAATGTTTACCTATTCACCAAGACTCTGACTACATCATTCCATGAAAGTCTAATGATAGATATGTCAAAAGCTTGTACATGGGGGTTGACTTTGTGGCTAGATCACAAAGATGACTTGTGACAGGAAGTGTCAGTAAAGCTTTTGATGTGACATGAAATGGACTGTGAAAACTGAAAAGTTTTCAGTAAGTTTTCAATATTATGCTGTTGAATTTCTGTGTAAGTAACATTATCTTCTGATGACGTGAGGTAGACTCTGATTAACCCTATCAAGCAAAACACTTTAATAATAATGCATATAATCTCATAGACTTGTTCCCCATTGTTCATGGGTCCATGCAGGTAATGCAGACTACAACTACAATGGGCTTCATCACCTTCCCTTGCTTTCCCACCATTTCCTATCATTCTTAACCAGCACTCTATTCCTTGCATTTCTCCCATTCCAGAGTCCAATATGCAGTTGGCTGAGTTGGCACTTGGGCCATCAGTACTGCATAAGCCAGAACCTGTGAATCACATTGGGTGCATATTTGTAATGCCTGCATTAGGTAGGGTAGTTATCAAGTTTAGCCCTCAAAATGGATTGGCTCATTTACTGGCACTGTCCCAAGGAAGATCAGCCTGTTAATTTAAAACCTATCCCTATCATTACTAGAAGGAGAAGTCTGGAAACAATAAAAGTCACAAATTCTCTGATAATATTTTTATAAGTTTTTATTTAGTGATTTTAGATCAGACTAAATCAGATTGTTAGCATAATTCTTTATCTAAAAAAGTTAGGCACGAAGGAGAAAGCCAAGGAATGTTCACTTTAATTTGTAAAGTTTAGTGTGACCTCTTTAGAAAAAATGCAGGGATCACTCCAGTTAAAAATTAATTAGTAGGCTTTGAACAATTGGCTTTGGAAAGTACAATATAGCACTAATTCAAAACTTTAGATTTACTTGGAACTACTGTACATGGTGGCAAAAATTATGCTTTACATCAGGATCCTAAGAAGAAGGAAAAATTACAGTTTAAAAATTGAGATTTGTTCTTATATTAATAAATATTCAGTTTTATCTATTGCATTTATATCTAATTTCTGAGTTTTGGGGAATGACATTTTCTCTGTCCGTAGTATTTATTTAAAAATTCATTGGCCTAGACAGTGTAATAATGAGCTGTGAATCCTTTTTATAATAAATAAATTTATGCTTCTATTAAAGTAGTGTTGGAATTCTGAACAGTTGTTAAGTATTGTGCTACAACAGAATTTTAAAGCTTATAAAATTACCTGTGCTATCTTATTCTTATGTATCTTGTTCTTTAAAATTATTTGCTGAAACATCACTACTCCTGTTAAGTAAATTAAAATGAAAAGATTGACAGTGTGTTGCTTTGTGCTTTCTTAACATTATAATAATTTTATCATTCAGCTGCCCAACTCCAGGATGCAATGGCTCAGGACATGCCAGTGGAAAATACGCACGGCACAGAAGGTAAACCTTCCCAATTTTATGAACTTAAAAATAATAGCATTGAAAGCATATCTTGAGAATTAATTATTTTTAATAACCAAAGCTATTAAAGGATACAGAACAAAGGCAGGTCTTCAGAAGTAGTTCGCAGTTCAGCAATGAATAGGTGAATAGGCTACAGGAGCAAAATGTCCCCAACATGTTCATAGAACAAGTATAGTATGGAACAGGGCCTTCAGCCCATGATGCCAATCCAAAATAATCCCATGTACCTGCATATACTTTCAATCCCTGCTTATTCATGTGCCTATTGCATTGGCTTTCATCACTTACCCTGGCAACACGTTTCAGGTACCTATAACAACTCTGTATAAAAAAAGTTGCCTCATAAATTTCCTAACTTCTCCCGCTCTCACCTGAAACCTATGCCACCATGTATTTGGCATTTCCACCTTGGGATTGAGTATCAACCCTATCCGTGCCTCTCTTTTATACACTTCCTTGAAGTGTGTCCAGTCTCTCCTTATGGCTAATACTCTCTAATCAAGACAATATCCTGGTGAACCTGCACACTCAACATCCTCAGCCTCCTTCCTGTAATACGGCAACCAGAAATACACACAGTACTCCACACTGTGGCCTAATCAAAGATTTATTCAACTCAACTTGACTTCCTAACTTTTATACTTGAAACCCCAGCCAAAGAAGTCAAGTATGCCATACATCTGCCTTCTTTACCACCCTATCCCTTGTGATGCCACTTTCAGGAAGCAATGGATACGCACCCCAACCTCCATCTGTACGTCAGATTTCCTGAAGATTCTGACACTTCCTGTATTTTTGCCTCCTAAAGTACAACACCTCACAGCTGTCAGTCTGCCATTTCTCTGCCTGCATTTCCAATGAGTCTATATCCTTTGTCAACCTTCCTCATTACTCCGATACTCCACCGACTGTTGGTGTCACAAACACCAGAAAATCTGCAGATGCTGAAAATCCAAGCACCACACACAAAATGCTGGAGGAACTTAGCTGGTCAAGTAGCATCTATGGAAAAGTATGAACAGCTGATGTTTTGGGTTGAGACCCATTACCAGGCCTGGAAAAAAGAGATGAGAAGTCAGAGTAAGAGGGTGGGTGTGTTGTCTGCATATGTACGAATTACCCCACCTATACATGTATTTTCATCCAGATCACTGATTTATCACAAATAGCAGCAATTTTCCTTATAGAACACAACTGGTCACAGAGCCCCATCAGAATAGCACCCCTCCACCACTACCCTCTCTGTTCCATGGCCAATCCAGTCTTGAATCTAGTCTACCAAATCAAGATGTCCCTCACGCTTCTGGGTCAACCTGCTATGAGGACCTTGTCCTTCTATGTTACATCTACTGCCCTGCCCTCTTCAAACATCAGCATCACCTCCTCATCCAGCCATGTGGACTATCCCTTGTAAATCACTGCTTTACTTGATGCAAGTATGTTCCAAATATGTTAACACCTTGACTAAGATAGAAATGGAGTTTATTTTGTATTTAATACCAGGTAGTCTAATTTTAAAGCCAGAATATACCAATAACTTTCATAAATACATTGAAGTTTGTGAAGCAACCTAAAGTAAATCAGTGTATAGATCCAATATTTCATGCTGTAAAAACAGAAGATGCTTTTCAATTAACCTTCGAATTGTTCTTTTATTAAAAGTTCACAAGGCTGCCCTTTAGCCAAGAAAAGGAAAATTCAGGACACTGATTCTGATCAACCTCTGACCAAAAGGAAATCCCATCCTTTGAAACTTGCCTTGGATGAAGGTTATAATGGAGACAGTGATGGTGTGGATGATTTAGAGATAAAAGAGGAATCAATTGTGGATGAATCAGAAGAAGCACTTGAAGTTGAAGAAGAAATAGAAGATGAAGAAGAAGAAAGAAATATGGAAGAAACTGAAAGAGCAGAATTAGTACCAGGTGCAGTAAAAATCAACAATTTTACAGCCATACTGCAATTCATTTTGAATGGACAGTATAGCAAAAGAAACAGCTCTCTGTTCATATTGATAAATGCCATGAAACCTGGCAATACATTTATCCGTTTGATGGCACTTGTCATAACCCAGATATTGTTCTATTTTGCTACTGCAATAAAATGACTTTACTGGATTCCCCCCTAAAGTCAAACCAGCTACAATTGTGTGAAATTGTTTAGCTAGCCCTCTCCTCCTGTGGATTAATTTAGCAACAACTTAAAGGAGCTAGCAAAACTGAACAAACTTCCCTTAAAATAAATCTAGAATATCCATACACCTGGACTTAGGTGACTCCTGATCAAGGCAATAGGAGATCTTTTAGAATAGTAACTGTTTTGTGTTCATATTGCATCTGTAAAAGATGATGAAATTGTAATGTGTAGTAAAACTCTCGAAGTCACCAAGTTATGTCCATTTCACTTCAGGATCTATCATGTGCTCACAAGTTTTGCACTTATCTAATTATTAAAGTGCATTTACAAGGTTTCCCTTGAACAATATCATTTACAATCATCGGAATAATAATACATTTACTGATAGAAGTTTAAATCTTCTGAATGTGCACAATTATAATGAATATTTAACTTACAAATGTTTTATTGCAGAGGTAAGGCATAAAGGGCTAGATGATAGACCTTACTGGGAGGATGGAGCCAAGAATGTCAGCACTCGAAAAGACGATTTTATTAGCTATCAGGAATTAGTTGCCAAATCACTTCTAAATCTTGGCAAAATAGTGGACGATACTGCCATTCCATCACTCCCAGACAAAAAGTCAAGTAACAGCGAGCCGCAACCTAATGAGACTTGCATTTATATGAAAGACAGCATGCATCAGGAAGCAACCGAAGAAGAAAGTGATTCTGGGAAGGAAATTATTGAAAGTGAGCCTGTAACTGAAGATTCTGAATGTGAAAAGGAAATTGACCAGGATCATGACTCAGCTGAAGAGCACGCTGGCAAAGATATGCTTCCATCTGCTGATGAAGCAAATGAAGAAGAAAGTAAAGAACTAAAGGACTCCACTGATTCCACTCACTGTAGTGAGCAGACAATTGTTTTCCATCAACAGTTTGATGAAGCTGATAAACAGGATGTGGAGGAGAACAAGACCACAGATGTGCAATGCAAGGACAGTGCTGAAGTAGTCATGCAGGTAGCACAAGAGACAGAACATGAAATTCGTTGTGAAGGACAACCAAAGTCAGAAAACTCAGCCTATGCAGAGGACAGTGTGGAGGAGTGCACTGATGAGAGCAAAAGTTTACACCCAAAGCCTGCAATAACTGAAGAGTCTGAAATGTATGACATGATGACAAAAGGAAATCTTGGGCTCCTTGAGCAGGCCATTGCCTTGAAAGCTGAGCAGGTGAAGATGAAAAGAGAAGATCTAAGCAGAGAGTCCAGGATATCAGTGGAACAAATGAGGCATATCCAGATTGAGGACAAGCCAAACAAATCTTTGGATTCCATCAGGAAGAGTCTTTATAGCAAAGGTAAGTGGCAGGCAGTAGCATGGATGACAATTACTTGATTATTATATGTACATGAATTTAATTTTCAATGCAGTGTACATTGTTATTCCACCACATTGAGCATAAAAAGTGCCGTACCATATGCATAAAATAGCTGATCACACACTGAGAAAATTACACAGACTCTGCAGCTGTGCTAGCTTTGAAGCCAGAGCTATTAAACACATTGAAACATTTCTCTGAATTATTCAACCAAGTATAGTTCAATAACACAAAACATTGAAAAAACAGCAGTTGATTATTTTGGCATTCTCGCATTTTACATTTGTAAAAAGTGAAGAGAACTTGAAATGAAGTGGTTTCTTATTTATCTATAATGTATCCAGTTGATGGGTTACAGGATGACTTACTGACTTAACACAGTGCATGGTGCTTTGTAGATAAGGTCTAGTTTCCAGCACTGCTGTGCAATGATCTCGGGTAGGCTGGCTCTGGGAGCTGTCCTCTGCATATTGGAAGGATAAAGAGTAAGTAGCCTTTGTCCCTGATTCCAATCACTAGTAAGTGACCTCTATTAAAAGTCTGCCTATAAAAGGGGGCATAACAGTAGTGGTTAAATCGTCCTGTCAGCATTCAGAGATGCCTCTCTGCAAAATCCTTTCTCTTGGATGTAGAAAGTGTTGTTGCTGCGGTATACCAGGATATGCCTCGATGTTCAGCAAACAAGGACAAGTAAGGAGAGAGAGAGAGAGAGAGAAAAAATTAGAAGCCATGAAATTGTGGTGCCGTGATACAGTGCAAATACTTAACACATTATTCTGAAATTCTTGACTCTTCTATTTTATGGAGTCATTTACCTGTTTAAAATAAATGGGTAGTGCTTCTGCTGAAATAGCAAGTGCGGAATTCAGACAAAGGCATTAAGTGTTTATACATTAATGTCACATGTAGTAATTTCAGTATGAGAGACTCAATGCATAAAGAATAAGCCATTTGTGACTATGTGTTAGAACAATAAATTATTGCAGAGGACTTTGATACAATTGAAAGAGCATCAGTAACACACCAATGAATAATGCAGTAGTCTATTTATTCCATGTGTGATTCATTTTTGAGATATAAATCCATCCTGAAATGACCATTAAGTAATAATTTGTAGGAAAGAACTATATATTTTTTTAATTTCACATTGCTGAATAGAGGAATTATAATTCACGGCCTTGGAATAATGGGCTTTTTACACTCATTATCAACTATAATCAACTGCAACCCGTGTAATTTTCCATATTTAATTGAATTACATTTTGTTCAGTGAAGATTGTATGAAACGATTATCATTTAAAATGTATCCTCAAATGTTCATTAACATACAGTTAGTTCAGTGTCTTTGTACTTCACTTGAATGAAACTTCAGAAATCCATCAGCAAAAGATTTGCCTATCACATGAGAAGGCTAGAGAGACTTCATAGTTGTGTTCAAAACAAGGAACAGCATACAAAATGCCAGGGTGGGGGGAGGGGCATGGTAGCATAGAGTTTAGCACAACACATTACAGTACCAGCAACCACCCCACCACTGTCCTGTAAGGAATTTGTACACTCTCCCCATGACCACGTGGGTTTCCTCTGGGTGCTCCGATTTCCTCCCACAGTCCAAAAACATACCGGTTGGCAGGTTAATTGATCATTGTCAATTATCCTGTGATTAGGCTAGAGTTAAATTGAGGTTTGCTGGGTGGCGTGGCTCAAAAGGCCAGAAAGGCCGTGCTGTATCACCATAATTTAAAAAAAAATTAAGTCCTGAACACTATTTCAAATTAAACTTGGCTAATTGTACGTGGGAATACTGATCCAAACCAGCAAAAGTAAATTTATAACTTATCATCATGGAGTTCTTCATACAAAGAGTAACAAATGTGTAGTACTAACTTACAGGCAAAAACTCATAAATCTGTTAAGAAAGAATTGCACATTCATAGGAAACTCTTGGGTGCATGAGATAACTAATAGTTTCTAGCATGCAAATCTATTCTGTGATTTTTCTTTAACTTACTATGCACTGGCCCAGTTCAGCAAGAGATAAGCAACACACATAAAATGGCAGAGGAACTCCACAGCTCAGGAGGGATTAACATTTCCAGCTGAGAAACTTCATCAGGATAACTTTCCCTCCATAGATGCTGCTTGACCTGTAGAGTTCTTCCAGCATTTTATATGTGTTGCTAAAGATTTCCAGCATCTGCAAAATCTCTTGTGTCTCAATAAAACATAGTTTGATTGGTGTACACTCATTAAGGCAGAGATTGTGAATGAAACAAGAACACAGGTTTTGCTCTGGTTTTCTGCTGCCAACATAAAATTATGTATCACATGTTTCCTGCAACTTTGGCTAGCAATATATAACACACAGTTCTGCTGTTTTTTTTATCTGCTGTTGTGTAGATCCCTCAAGACCAGAGAAAAGGGAAATCAAGTGCCCTACCCCCGGCTGTGATGGTACCGGTCACGTGACAGGATTGTATCCACACCATCGTAGTCTTTCAGGATGCCCGCACAAGGATAAAATACCTCCAGAAAGTGAGTAGAGCAGATCTGAACATGCACAGTCATCAGTAAATATCTGACTGCCGACCTCATGATGGATGGAAAGTCATGATAGAAAGAGCTGAAGGTGTTTGGACCTAGGACTCTGGTTGTGGAACTACTACAGCAATGTATAAAAGGTCCTGCTTTCCTTGTAGACGAAATTACTATTATATCAATACTAACACAGGGATAAAATCTTTTTGGTGATAGAAATATATGCATTTTTTATTTATATAATCGGTGATATAATTTTCCTAAATTAAATAGAATAACTTTCTAAACGCCAGCAGTTTTAGTTTAGAATGAGACTAGAGGAGGTGGTGAGGTGATCTGAGCCAATAATACATCACATATTAAATTTGACAATCCTGGTATTTAATGTCAACACAGGCCAAAGTCACTCAAGTAGTACCATCCTGTTTCCATTGATTTGCTGTTGGGAGCCATTCACATTGATGGCACTGTACACAGTCAATTCTTTTGCACCTTATTGTGTCATAGGCACATGGTTAAAAGAAAATAAAAAGTCCTTCAGTTGTTGACTTCTATGCAAACTAAGTACATACTGAGTTAGACAGACCACAGCGTTCAACTGCTGCTCTGTGCTAACTTAGCTGCACCTTAAATAATAAAGTTACTTTCAATGCCCGTGAGCAAGGAAGAAGAAAATCATTAAGATTTTTGCCCTTATAGCAATCCAATAATTCCTTCTGGAAATCATTGGGCATTGGTGGTAGATATGACAGTGCTATTCCTCAGTATGTTTCCTGTTCACCCTATCTGCCTTCTATCCTCCCAGCACCCCCTACAATCCTAGCCCAGCCTCTCGACCATTGCCTCCCATCAAGGTCAAGTACCCTGCCAGTGCTCACTTGTAAGGAATAGCCATTTAAATTCAGGTTAGACAAAGCTATCTTAAAAAATCTGCTGTAACAATGCTTTTCTGAACACCAATGTGAAGTTGTGATAGTGTTTACAAAAAGGCAGTAAGTCTTTGATACATTTTGCTTTTTCTTTGCGTATTCAGTCCTCGCCATGCATGAAAATGTTCTCAAGTGTCCCACACCAGGCTGCACAGGACAGGGACATGTCAATAGCAACCGAAACACACACAGGAGGTAAGGATTTTTTTTGACTCATACACCCAATTGTCTGTAATTGTTTAATATGCTGCACCCACTGCAAGGGATCTGAGAAGGAGGAGAGAAGCGAGGGCCCTCTCGCCATTCTTCACTAATTAGTTGAAATATGTGCTAAAACCCATGAAGTATTTGCCTCAGGATTAGAAAGATAATTAATGATGTTCCAATGTTAATAATGGGAATAATGTAACTCGTTAAGAAAATGTTAATTTGGAAGATCTGTTTTACATATGTATTTTCTTTAAAAATGAAATTCATTTTGAAATTTTAAATAAATAATATTGGACCCCATTGCTGGACTGCATGGAGAGTCCGTTGGTGGGGTTTAATGACAGTTTTGATTCTCTGACTCCTAGTGCCAGGACTTATTCAGTATGTATAGTCCCAGTTTCATAGCATATGTGTCTAAGTCCAGGACTTACATTATTTGATTAGTGTGACATATTTGGAACCATGGCCACCACTAGCATGACTTGACACAATGTTACAACTGTTCTAATTTATTGTAGTCCAGAAATAAATGTATTTGTATCTGTTTTTGTTTCCCCATGCACAATTATTTGTTTACTTATTGAGATACAGTGGGGAATAGGCCATTCCAGCCCTTCGAGCTGCACCACCCAGCAACCCCTGATTTAAACCTAGCCTAAACACAGAACAATTTACAATGACCAGTTAACCTTCTAACCGGTGCCTTTAAACTGTGGGAGGAAGCCGAAGCACCTCGGGAAAACCCATGCAGTCTACGGGTAGGATGTACAGTTTCTTTACAGATGACATCAGAATTGAACCCCGAACTCTGGTGCCCCAAACTGTAATAGCGTCACAATAACCATGGCTTTTAAAACAAAGAAATGCCTGAAATCAAAAGTTATTTGTTAAAGGTTCATAAGGACCCAATTACACAGATAGCCCCATGTTTCTATAAACTTTATTTTTTTTTGGGGCCAATCTGAAAAGTGAAGATAATCTGAATTACTATTCTTTTTGCCACAGCCTTTCAGGATGTCCTATTGCTGCTGCTGAGAAGCTAGCAAAATCTCATGAGAAGCAACATAACAACGAATCTCCTAAAAGCAGCCAAAGTTCTGACCGAGTGTTAAGGTATGTTTACCACCAAAGGCGCTAATGCAAAGAGAGCTGCAAAAGTTAAAGCAAATTAGAAAGACCTTCTGTGCAGTGCTATTTAGATTATCAGGAAATAATTACCAGACATCATAGTATAGGCACTGATTCAAGAATAGTATAAACTGTTCTTTGTATTATATCATCAGTTTTCGGATGAAAGTTCTACATAATATTATAATGAAGTTGATCTTTTCAAAGTAGATAATACAATTTTCAGATATATGGGAACATACCTAAAGCTTATTAGATAAGTTTACTCATTAGGAATTAAGATACAGTAGTCTTTGTATACAGTAATACATGACTTTTCATCTGTTGTAGGGTAATTTATATAAAATTCCATATTCTATCAGTGTGGTGTCTATTCATATAGTATGTCATTAAGGATTAATACTATTCTAATTCATATAATATACCATACAATATCAGTTTTGTGCTAATTCCATGTTTTCAGTGAATCTGCTGATATTAAGAAACTCAGAGTAATAAAATATGGAACAAGTTATCAACCTCAGCAAATTTTTGACGTTTGACATAGAGTTAGATTGCCATATGGTGTCCCTTATTGTTGACAATAGAGTAATTCTAATCCAGTGGCAGTCTTCGCTGTGAGTTGTTGTTCTCACATTTCCACTCTTGGAAATATCAATAGGATTATGTTTTAGCACAAATTAACATGATTTGTGAAAAATAGATAAACATTCAGGCTGTCTTTTGCATTATCAATGTTTTTTTCGAAATCAATGGAATGTGACACAGGCTTGGACGGAGCTTTGCCATTCAGTTTTTAACTCCTTGTAATTTCCAGGCCGATGTGCTTTGTGAAACAGTTGGAGATTCCGCACTACAGCTATAGACCTAATATGCTGCCAGTTACCCCTCGTGCTAACCTAGCAAAGGAGTTGGAGAAGTATTCCAAGGTCACATTTGATTATGCTAGTTTTGACGCACAAGTTTTTGGGAAACGTGTGATTGCTCCAAAACTTCAAACATCTGAAAGCTCACCGAAAACCTATAAATGTAAGCATGTGTTTTAAAACCCAAAACAATCGAATATTAACATTGAATGAAAGCTAAAAATTGCAGTCACTGTCAGTGATATTAAGAGTGACAGAAAACCAATTTATTTCATGCTTCAGATTAAGTACTACTAAATTGATTGTGTTATTAGCAATTTAGCATGGAAATTCAGTATAACAAAAGGACAAAACTGATTTTTGAAAGGCATATAAACATTTGACTTAAATATCTGCTTCATGATTATTTCCAATAGCATCTCAGCCAGATTAATAAGAAACATCATATTATGCTTGAAAAGCTTGGAACGATTCATAATATAGATCTCCAACAGCTAGCTCTCTTGATGTGATCCATACTATTTTGTAAACTATAGAATTAATATTCAAATTATTGGGAGTAGAATTTTCTTGACATTTTTGAAATTCAATGCTTTTTCACACAGCAAAACCATTCTCAAAGGCCTCCTCACCCAGTCACAGTATGTCTACCAACTATGTTAAAAGCTCATCCTCATCCAGTAACTATGACTATGCTCATGAAGCCGAAGCTGCACATATGGCTGCTACAGCTATCCTCAATCTATCAACACGTTGTTGGGAAATGCCGGAGAATCTAAGTACCAAGCATCAAGACCACCCCACTAAGGTAAATCATTCCACGCAATGACAATAAAAACAGCAAAATATTGGAAACACTCATCCATGGAGAAAAACGGAATTAACGTTTCAGGTCCTTTGCATCTGTTTTGATAAAGGGTCTTCAAAGATTAACTACTTTTCTTTCCACAGATGCTACTTGACCCGTGGAATGTGTCCCAACATTCTCTGGTTTTATTTCAGATTTCCAGCAAATGGACTTCTTTGATTTTCAGTTCCATTCTATTAATTGGGTTGTGTAGAAAATAGTAAGCAAGAAAAGTATAATTCAGGGGGTTGATTAATAAAGTGTTTTTTTTTCCAAAAGGCCAACTGCATTTTTACAGGAAGATGTGCTTGCTAAAGTTCATTATTACGTTCAGGTCATAGTGGTGTATTAAGTGTTTTGAGACATGCTTCATAAAGTTGTCACCAATGCATATTTCTACATCACTCCTTAAAGCAAGATGAATCACCATGGCAAATGTCCAGTGAACTTTGAGCACAGCATCAATACTTCTCAGTTTACCACATAATATGCCTATTTGTGTCAATGCATTTTTGCAATTTGCAGATAATTCCATAATACTCTAGAGTTATAATCATAAAACAGTATGCCCAGCCTCTTACAACGAAGTATAAAATCAATAATGTCAAATGGTAGTAACTACGCTTACTAAATTAATAAGATAATTAATAGTTTTTTTCAGAAGTATGAAAAATACTTTGTTGTGACATCCTTGTATAATTATTTTGCAGAACATGGACATTGAGGTAGATGAAAATGGAACTCTGGACCTCAGTATGAATAAGAAACGAAAAAGAGAGAATGTGTTTTCAGCTTTAAGTTCCAGTGTGAGGTCAGCTGAGTTATCATCCTCCTACCTTCATGGAAGCAGCAGCACATGTAGCAGTGTAATGGGTTCTCCGCAGTCAAGTCAAACATCTAAACAAGATGAATTTGATGGCCCTATTGACTACACAAAGCCTAGCAGACAAAGGGAAGAAGAATCTGAGGAGGTGAGCTCCTGGAAGTGTTGTCTGATTTATGATGTGAGAAAAAATAATCCTCTCTTTGTCTGTGCTCTTGTCATCATAACACATAACAAAGAATTTTGTTTCAGAACAAACTTAGTTGTCACACAACTGAAGCACCAGTTCATAACAAGTAATTTATTTCATTTGTACTTTCGCTTTCCCCCCTTGTCACCTACAAATAGTGAATGACTCATAAGGGTGACCTGAATTAATTCAGCATTCAATTTCTTCTTCTTGCCCAGTTAGACAGCTAAATTCTGCAACTGTCCCTACAGGAAATCTGTAGAATCAGAATCTGAGTTCATTATCACTGACGTAGGTCATAAAATTAGTCATTCTGCAGCAGTAGTACAGAGCAATACTCAATATATACTATAAATTATAAGAAGAAATGATATATATGTGTATATAAATTCAAATGAAATAATTAGTATAAAAAGAGAGCAAAAATAGTGAGGTTGAATACTTTATACTTTATTGTCGCCAAACAATTGATACTAGAACGTACAATCATCACAGCGATATTTGATTCTGCTCTTCCCGCTCCCTGGATTACAAATTTTAAATATTAAAAATATTAAAAACAGCCAAAAATAGTAAATATTAAAAATTTAAATTATAAGTCATAAATAGAAAATAGAAAAATGGAAAGTAAGGTAGTGCAAAAAAAACGAGAGGCAGGTCCGGATATTTGGAAGTATTTGAATACAGGGCAATGGCAGTGAATTTTTATCTTAAATTCCATTTGTGCTGTGTGATTGCTCTACTTTGAACATTCTCCCATTTTGTAATCCTTATTGCGAAATAGCAAATCAAGAAGTTGAAATTACAGTACATGGTTTTCCCTTTTACAAACAGTTTAAATTGTACATAAAAGACTAGACAGTGATGAACAAGCAGGCATTGGGGATTTTTGTGAACGTGAAGTGCAGGTTACAAACAGGTGCTTTCAATTAACTTACTCTTTCTCGATCCTTCGGTGAAAACACCTGGCGAGTGTGAAATCTAATTTTGCATTTAGACCCAGATCATTGGGGTAAAATTAGACCCCTAAGACTCTGGAACAGCTGGATTGAAGGTGTTCTAAGGTAGCATTTCCATTACATGCTGATCTGATTTAAATATCAATTTCTTAATACAGAGTGAATGTGAGTTTAAAAAAAAATTCAGCAAGTTGCAATGCAGCAGTATAGGAGCACTATCTAAATGTTGCATAGTCTTTTCATTCACAAAAATCCAACAGCATGTGAGGCATTTAATCTTAAATGTGCTGTCAGCACTAAGATTAGGTTTAAGAAATTGTAGGAAGGGAAAGGAGAGAGACCTTACTATGTGTTTGGGATGTAGATGGGTGAGAAGTGTGATAATAGTCTGTCAAAAACCAGAAGATCATGGTTGGGGTGATGTCAAGGTGACAGAAGTATCAACAAAGATCCATAAACAGCTAACTTAATTCAAAATAAATTTACATTAATATAACATGGATATGCTATCGGTCAGTTGTTACTACTGCCAGTGTTGTGCAAGTTAGGTTACATGTTGTTCAGACTGTTCCGGTAGCAGACTAGTGACTAGCAGCTCTTTGGAAAGTTCAAATCCTTCTAAAAATGGTTTACAATAAGTTCATAATCCATTTCCTCTAGCAAACAGACTGTTGTGCAACCATCATTTTGAAATGTTCAGTGTTTAATGAATTATGATTCCTGAAGAGTGGGAACTGACCTATTGTCATCACAGACCTTTGTAAGGTAAAGAAGAGCAGAGAGAATATTTCGCTAATCAAAACCCTCTGTGATTCTAGATGGAACCTGCCACCTCTTCATTCCCTTCCTCAGAAGCAGGAGATCTGGAAGTAATGGATGAAAGTATGGAAGATAAAAAATACCCAGGGGAAGTCACAAGTTCCAGTCTGAAACTGAAATTTTCATGCAAAGATGCCAAGAAAGAATTAATAACGTAAATAAGCTTATTGCTTGAATGTTTTGTAATGTGAATATAGGTAAAGTACAGAACGTATGAGTGTGTCTGGATGATATAATGAGATTTGTAACTAAGTGTTTGTTACTAAAGCATATTGTTACAGATTTAAGGTCCAGAACTGTCTTATTTGCTGAATTTTCAATTCCCATAAGTTCTGTAATGATACGTGTATGAACTATTATTCAGTTGCTCAGTGGTTGCCTTTTGTTGAATCACTAAGTAGTGACAGCAGTATAAGAAACTTATGATAAAGATTATTTCTCCTTTCAACTTGGTTATTACAGATTTTATAGTGCAAAAGAATCTGAGCAAGAACAATTTTAAATATTAAAGAATTGGTAGCTATATTATTTTGAGAAACCAGTTTGTTGTTAGATTATTAATTAGTTCAAGAATAGAGGACTAGTCAGATACTTTGCCTTTGGACATTTTCTGCAGTATAAAAGGATGATCCCCCATTCTAAGTTTTCTGTGTTTCTTCAACAATCTTTCAGCTGTCCAACTCCTGGATGTGATGGCAGTGGTCACATCACTGGAAATTATGCCTCACACCGCAGGTATTTTGTGTGTGGATTCTTTTATGCAATTGCTACTGAATTATTTGCAATAAAAAAAATCAGTAAATGTTTTGCTTGTCTGGTGTTGTAAAACTTCCTCTTTATTCAATCCTTCTGCTTTTTTCTGTTGCAGTCTTTCTGGTTGTCCTTTGGCAGATAAAAGTCTAAGAAACTTAATGGCTGCTCACTCTTCAGAACTCAGGTACATCTACTTTTAAAATTTTTAATTATTTTAGTAATTTACCAATAAAATTTCTCTAGGGAAATCTTATTGCTGCAATTAGCAATGGCTATTTGTTCAATCATTTAAAAAATATATCGACTCTACAATGGCAGTCTATAAGGAGCAAATTTTATTTAGAATTTGCTGAACCATTAATAAGGCTTCTGCTTTTTTGAAAAATTATTTTCAGAATAGATTATATTTTCATTGAGTCAGGCTTCTATCTGCAAAGGTATGCTGAATAGATAAATGCTTGCTTCTGCTATTTTTCCATAATTTTTAGAGAAAAGTTGCAGGAAATGGCCTTTTACAAGATCAATAAATCTATGTGTATTGAATCTTAGTGCTGTTAAAGCTACATTACATGATTCAGTTTGAAAGCTACCATTTTGATAGTCATAATGAATTGCAGGTGAGAGGAATTTGCAGGAGATGCTCAACTAACTTTCCTTTCATCTTAAGGTGCCCAACTCCTGGTTGTGATGGATCAGGTCATGTGACAGGGAACTATACTTCTCACAGAAGGTGAGCATCACAACAGTAATGAGTAAAAGCACTTTAATAATATCAGATATGTTTTTTCGTGCTGAGATTTGCTGATCTAGTCCATTGTTTCCAAAACTAAAATCTGCAAAACTTGAAAGAACTTCAGTGAGACTCTCACATTTCCGTCCAAGTCTGTGTCTACCTTATTCTGGGAGCAGTGTGTTGAAAAAGTTTGGAGTTCAGTTTTTATGTGTCACTTCATTGCTTACCTTTGTGTATACACCATGCTTTATTGGTTTCCTTTAGCTGGAGACAATGGGAGAAGATTCTCCATGAAGTTGTCAGTATTTGGAAATGATCCTGACACAGCAATATCTGGAAATTTCTGTAGCAGTTTTAACTTACTGTGTATAACATAGAACTATTCTAAACTCTTCTGTGCTGGACAATTTAAAGTACAAGGATTAAGTAAGAAGTAAAATATCCTATACATCACCTCAGAGTTAATAAGGTCTCAGTTTACTGGTAATTACTTTCTGTGCAATGAACAGTAATTTTTTATTTGAATTCTGAACATTTTTAAACTGTTCAATTAGAGTACTGTTTAATTAACTTTTAGGCTCCTAATCTGTTTTATTAATCAATGTCCTAACTTCATTTTTCATTTTTAAATTAATGACAAAGTAGTCAAATAGTTTGTTACAAGATATCTCTTCTGAACAATCTAAGAATTATACACTTAACAGAATGAATGACTACCCTGAAAGGATTTTATGCTGCAACTAAAGAATAAAAATTACTGTTGGCAATAATAATGTATGAAGACTTATTAATGTTATATGCTCACTACTTCAATTGAGCTGAAAGTTTAATTTAAATGCACAATTACGTCCACAAATAAAACTGACGGAAAAGTGCTGCAGAAAATCCCTGATTTGGCACCAAACAGGGCCTGTTGATTCATTACCCAGATTGACAGTTCCAAAGCTCCGCCAGATGCCCACTAGTACTGCAAGCTCCTCTGACCAAGTTAGTGGCCAAAAATATATGGTAGAATAGACTCAGTATATTGAAATGAACACTGATTGTACCTCCTATATGTTAGTAAATTCAAGAATGTTTTCTCTGTTCCAAAATGTGCTGTTCATCAGTAGGAAACCTGGGCTAGTTTACCTCCCAGACCCTTACAGCTGAAGGTTAGAACAGCCTCAGGGTCACCTGAGTTTGTACTATCCCAGAACCACAGTAGGATACCTATTCCTTAGGATCAATCCACCGATATGTGAAAATAGTACATAGATCTACAAAAGGCTTGGGTTTCTAGATGGTAAGAATTAGTGGGCAAACAGTCTACCTCCTAGATAGCTACCTAAAAGTTAATATCTAATCTATTAAGTCTACATCATCTATATCACAAAAGTTAATTTCATCCTAAGTGTCTTCTCAACTAATGCACAGCAATCAAAATGATTCATCTGCATGAAATGTGTTAATATTGAACAGCAGTAGCCATCTCCATCATCATCAGTCAATCTTAATCTGGTTGATTTACAGTTTGTCAGGTTGTCCACGTGCTAAGAAAAGTGGACAGAAATTGACTCCTACCAAGGATGATAAGGAGGATCCTGAGCTCATGAAGTAAGTTTTCCTGTGGCAGAAGCCATTTCTGTTGTGTGTCATATCATCCCCTACGAGAAAAATTGTTGAAAATCTGAACAACTGACACATCATGTAAAAGGTAGCCTCCAACTTGATGGCATGAGCATCAAATATTTCTAACTTCTGGTAATTTTCCCCCCCACCCCCTTCTCTCTTCTTCCATTCCACATTCTGGTTCCCCTCTCATCCCTTCTCTTCTCACCTGCCTATCACCTCCCTCTGGTGTTCCTTCTCCTTCCCTTTCTTCCATGGTCCATTGTCCTCTACTATCAGATTCCTTCTTCTTCAGCCCTTCACCTCTTCTACCTATTGCTTCCCTGTTTCTTGCTTCATCCCCCCCTCCCCCACCCACTCACCTTCCTCCTCACCTGGTCTCACCTTCTTATTCTGACTTCTTCTCCCTTCCTTTCCAGTACCGATGAAGGATTTCAGCCCAAAACATCGACTGTTCATTCCCCTTCATTATACTGCCTGACTAGCTGAGTTCCTCCAGCATTTTGTGTGTGTTGCTCAAGGTTTCCAGCATCTGCAGAATCTCTTGTGTTTACATCCTGTACATGGGTCAGCGTGTTTTTTGCTAAGCACGCCAGTGTTAGCTGCAGATCATGCAATAACAGAAACAACTGAAAGGCTTATATCAGCATTAGCCAAGCTCCAAAGGCACTTTAGAAAATCAATTTGTAAAACAAAGAGTAATTACCAAAAACGGCAGAGGTGACGAAAGGTTTGTTTGATGAGATAGATTTTGAAGATATTTTTGTAGGTGTTGAGAAATAAAGTGGATGTGAGTGTGTGGGAAGATAATCCCAGTTTGGAAGGCTGCAAAGGTTCAAAGTGCCATCACTAGTCATTAGAGAGCAACTCAAATTGGAGAAATAGAAGTCATACTGCTGAATAAAACATTTGAGGTAAGTGAGGACACAAGCATGAAAGAAATTAAAAGAAGCATGCTTTGAGGTCTGTGTATCAGTTAAGTGTTTGAGGGGTGGGGAAGTGTGAAGGTGAATGGGCAAGTTTGTTAAATCAACCAACATACATCAAAGTTGCTGGTGAACGCAGCAGGCCAAGCAGCATCTATAGGAAGAGGCGCAGTCGACGTTTCAGGCCGAGACCCTTCGTCAGGACTAACTGAAGGAAGAGTGAGTAAGGGATTTCCTTCAGTTAGTCCTGACGAAGGGTCTCGGCCTGAAACGTCGACTGCGCCTCTTCCTATAGATGCTGCTTGGCCTGCTGCGTTCACCAGCAACTTTGATGTATGTTGCTTGAATTTCCAGCATCTGCAGAATTCCTGTTGTTTAAGTTTGTTAAATCACTCACTGATACACATCCAGGAGGTGCACTTAAAAATAAATGATATAATTCTGATAACCTCTTAGAAGATATCAAGTCTATAAAGCTGATTGCTTTCACACAACCGTACAGTTTGTTAAATCTCACAATGATATACCAAGGAGGTGTATGTAATAATAAATGATACACTTCTGATAACTTCTTAGAAGGTATCAAGTCTATAAAACTGATTATTTTCACACAACTGTATAGAAGCTGTTTATTTTGTCACAGTATTGCAAAATAGTGAAGGTAAAAGTCGAGTTGCTTAAAATCTTTAGTCAGTAGCAGAACATGTTAATACGCAGTTTAAAAACTGTGACTTGAATATCCACTAATGGTTGGAAAGCTCTGTGCATACCCGTGTCTCCAGAGCTCATCAGGTGACATGCATTGAACTGAATTGACTTTATTACATACATCCTTCATATACATGAGGAATAAAAATCTTTATGTTATGACTCCATCTAAATGTGCAATGTGCAATTTATAGTAATTTATAATAAATAGTATGTACAACAGGATAGTCACTATAACATAGAAATACAGTTGTGTCAGCATGCATTAAACAGTCCGATGACCTGGTGGAAGAAGCTGTCCTGGAGCCTGTTGGTCTTGGCTTTTATGCTCTGTAGTACCATTTCTCGGATGGTAGCAGCTGGAATAGATTGTGGTTGGGATGGCTTGGGTCCCCAATGATGCTACAGACCGTTTTTACACACCTGTCCTGAATAGTGGGAAGTTCATGTCTACAGATATACGGGGCTGTCTGCACCACTCTCTGCAGAGTCCTGTGATTAATGCTTTGTAGAGCAGGGGAAAAGGTACTTTGGCCCATCTGATCTATGCTATCCAAGCTTGTCCCATATGCCAATGTTTGGCCTATATTCTTGCAAGCCTTTCCTATCTATGTATCTATCCAACTGTCGTTCAGAAGTTGTTATAGAACCTGCATCAACCATTTCCTCTGGCAGCTCATTCCATATACATAGCACCCTTTGTGTAGAAAATAGTTGCCCCTCAAGTTCCTATTAAATTTCTCCCCCTCTCACTATAAACCTATGCCCTCCAGTTCTTGATATCCCAAACTTCATGATTTTATACATCTCTAAAAGATCTCCTCTTACTCTTCCCACATCCATGAAACAATGTCCTAGCTTCTAAGCAATCCATGATGGACAATTCCCACATTTCAGGAAAAAAGTTAAAAATATTTATGCATAGAATTAGGCTCATAGTGGGATAGACAACATGGTTTACATTTTTTGTAAAACGAACTGTCTTGTCATAAATAAGTAATTGGCTTCAAATAATAAAGTGAAAAAGAAATTAATTTAGAAATAATAGTCATTGTTGATCTAAAAACAGCACACAGTGGTTTGAAATGTTCCTTGGTGATTATTATCTACTGAGACAAATGCTATAATGTTGGCAGGGCAGAAGAGCCTTGTACTGCCGACGTATACTAATCCCTGCTAAAAATAAGTACTTTGGTTCCAACTACGGGTATCATATTCGGTGTCCAAAAAAAACAATTTTCAGTTATTTCCACTTCCAATGCTGAACAACTTCAAGAACAATTTGCAATGTATTTATTGTGTGGACTGCACATACTTAGTTTTAAAAGGTGATCAAACAATATCTTGCAACAATAGTAAAGGTTAACTGTGTACATTCATTTAGAAATATTTGCTTTTGATATAAAAAAATGCATTTTAACCTCCCTTTGTGTGGAGCAGAGGCAGTCAGTGGTGTAGTGGCATCAGCACCAGACTTGAGGGTGAATGGTCCGACCAGCTCCTTGCATGCTTTCCATCCATGCTGGGTTGAGTGTCAAGTTAGCAACTCAGCTTCGTAAAACAAAAACAGTCAAATGCTACGGAAACGGCAAAAATGCCGCCCAATGCACCACAAGGTGGGAAAAGGGCAACAATGTGTTTAGCATAGAGGGGAAGTCTGGTGGTGGAATACTGCAATAAGATACCTGCTAAGTATAAACTGGCCACAAGCATTTGGAAGTGATGCTGAGGTCTCTTGATGGCAAGAATCAATGGGCAGGCCACGTAATTTTCAGATAGCCACCTGAAAGACATTATCTCATCTAGTAAGTGTTCATATCTACTATCACTATTAGTAATATCTTCTCAAATAATGTATGTATCTTTTTCATTATTGTTTATTGTAATTTACAAATTGAATGCTTTTCTCAGACAGGTGAAAAATTGGAATCTCTGTATGGTAAACTTAACATCCATAAAACTGATGACTTTGAATAGGTTCTATAAAAGATCCAACATTAGTTAACATAGTTGTGAACGTAGTAGATTTTTGTGTTTAAAAGTGAAGTAAAATTTAAGGAAATCAATGTCTTCAGGAAGCACCAACTTAGTGGGTTTGGGGTGGCAAATGGGGTTACAATAAAGTTTTCAACAGGGTAGGTAGTTCAGTAGTTTTATAGGTGGTGAGAATAAAACAAGCACAATGACTCATGAGAATCCTTGACCTCCAACCTTTCAAAATGGAGAGGAAGCTTTTGGGATGTTAATAACACAAGTGTAAACAGCGGAAAGAGTGTATTTCCCTTGAGCCATTTCCTCTCTCCACCTGGAATCTTTTGCCCATAGGGAAGATCAGAAATGTCTGTTTCAGGAGTTTGGTGTCAGTCATGGAAATTACATGGTTCGCTTATGCTGCTAGTAGACCTAAGGGTTTTAGCAGAACCACCTCTTGTAGGCAACTCACCACTGCCTTGAGGTGCCTCCCAAAGTTAGTCCATGTGTGAGATGTATGTAGAGGATAGGAATCTTTGCTGTTCATCTTCATTTTCAAACATTTTTTTCCTTGTACGTTCACAGACTCTCGGGAGCCACATCTCACCTAGCTCGGCATTTATGTAGTATTTCATTTTACTTTATGGAATCATGATAATAGTACAGAATAAAAAAAGCAAAATACCACAGATGCTGGGAATCAAAACAGAACCAGAAAATTCCAGAAATGTTCAGCATGTCAGGCAGCATTTTTGGAGAAACAGGTTCCAATCAAAGGCTTTTTTATTAATTTATGTTGTCAAATCCACAGAATAAATAGATGTTAACAAACCTGATAAAAGATCATTGTCTGCACCTATTTCTGTTTCACATACATTGCCTGACTGCTGAGTATTTCGATGTCTTGATCTAAAATCAATTGAACAAAACATTGTTAATGAAGTTCAAAACCAAAATAATGCAAATGATGGAAATATGAAATAAAAGGAGCAAATTTGGGAGATGTCAGTAGACATTCTCTGAGATAAACGAATAGAGTTAACTTAAGTTTGATGACCTTTCAATGACCTCCTGAACCTCTTGAGTTCTTTTTTGTTTTTAGTAAAATGAAGAATAAGATGTATGCTTGTGTATTATCATTTGACACAGTCTGCTTCCATTTAAACTCTTATGCTGTGTTTTCATTGAAGTATATACTGGGCCATTACCAATTCATCACTTCCATTCAAACTGTTCTTCCTGACTGTGCAGCTTTAGCTATTAACTGCACAGAATGGATGTGGATTTGGATTTTGTTCAGTTTTTTTTAAATGGAGATGATACTAGGTTAAATTGTAGTTAGATTCCCTCTCTTTAGTCATAATTGGACAAAAGCCACCAGCCTAGTAATTGTTCTTTACAGGTGGAATAACCAGAGGAGCACAATAAGTATAAGTCTGAAAGCCAGCACAAGTTGGGCATCAGGCCTCATTTGCGTCATTTCAATGAGCTGCCTGTTGATTCTTCCAAAGGCTTCGTGCCTGTTTAAACAATCAAATATTCAATCTGATCACTGCTCTACCCGCGGTAATTCATTACATTTCCATACAGATTTGTGCAATGCTGCTTCAGATTATTGGATCAAGCATCTTTAAGGCATTCTTAGGGCAGAAAACATCACCTCAAAAATTTGGCACATTTTTCCCACAAGATATATGTAATGCAATTACAATTTGTCCACCAACAAATTCTTGTTAAAATAATCCCCACAGAAGGACTTGTTCTTATAGTTGAGGTGAAATAGCTCTGTAATAAGCATATTCATTGCAAGATATGCTTGTTTTGTTATACACTAGCGGCTTCCATTTATGCCTGTTCACCTTTTTAGATTGCTGTGGTTTGCATCTGTATAGTTGATGATAATGTAATAGGAGTACCAGTAATGTGACCTTCACAGCAGCATATTCCCAAATTAATGGAAGCGGTTAATAACTGATTCAAGGTTTCAATCCTGAATTTACACCCACTCTCCTGATGGATGAATGTCATTATTAAAACTTAATTTAGAATTATTCTAATAACGTTACTAAACTGCATTGCTAAACACTTCTCTGAAAATTATGTTCTTGAGGAGGTTTATCTAATGTACAGGATAAAACTACAGTTGATGTATCATTATCCAGAATATTTATATCAAGTAATTTTTCAAAGTAGAGTTCCTTTTTTTTTGCCTCATGCCATAAAAAATCATTAAACCAAATGGACCATGGTGATTGACAACTATGCAGCTGTATAATTATAAAGGCACTCCAGTCTATATTTAAAATAACTTTTATATTATTTTCTTAGTTTGCAGGTCTATTAAGTTGTGAGATCAAATTCTTATAATTATTTTTATTTTAGTTTATTTGAGATTCAGTGCGGAGTAGGTCCTTCTGGCCCTTTGAGCCGCACTGCCCAGCAATCCCCTAATTTAGTCCTAGCCAATTAACCTACCAACCAGCACATCTTTGGACTGTGGGAGGAAACCGGGACATGTGGAGGAAACCCACACGATCATGGGGAGAACATACAAACTCCTTACAGGCATGGGCGGAAATTGAACCCAAGTCGCTTGTAGTGTAAAGTGTTGTGCTAACCGCTATGCTACTGGGTTTCCCCCAGTTTCTAGATCTCCAATATGATCTTTTGATTAATATTCCATAAAATAGATCAACAAGCTACTTTATTACAGTTAAATGTTACAATTGAGCCTCAACTTTAGCAATTGGGAGCAATTTCTGGTGTCTAAACCTCAAAGATTTGGCCTTTGGTTGCACCATCACTGACCGATTATATATACATTTAGTATGCATTTATTATACTTCAGCAATGGCACCTTTAAAATCTTTCTCCTGTAGGGTTAAACAGTATGCAGTTTGACACAGTACATTTATAAGACTAACAGGAAACACAGGCACTAGGCTATGACATTAGTTGTGATGGAAGCATAAAATGAGCAGTTGACCTCCAGTCTGATTTTCTTATTCCACAGAATGTAAGCTGAGCTATGAATTTACAGTTACATGTTTTACAGTTCTGCCCAAGACCACTTTCAAGAAGAATATGAATTTTGAAAACCGTGCTGAATATATTTTGCTGTGGTTTTACTAGCCTTCCAAACTGCTTTTACTCATATAATTTTTGCAAACATTAGCACAAAGTGGAAATTTTGTGTTAATGAGAGCTAAAAAATGATACATTTAAATAATGAACTCAGTAATGCTGAAGTACAATTATCTTAAGATTTATTGCCTTATACTTTAGAGGAAGGGTAGCATATGGAAGAGCAATGTTTAACAGCCTCTTTCCCAGTTGTAACTCTCAGTGCATTTTATATCAAGGGACTGCTGTTTAATTTATCAATTATCGCTGTGCATGCTAAAGGAACAATTTGCACCAGATGCTAAGTATAACAAGTTTAGTTTTTCTAATTGGCATTGCCAAGTTCTTTTTATTATTTCTTTGATATGGTTATGTATATATGTAGCTAAGTGTACTCTTCTGGTTAAAGCCTCGTTAGAAATTAGGAGTGATTGGATCTCCACAGCATAAAGCCATGCTGACTGTCACTAGTAACTTCATGGTTTTCCAAATGTGATTACATCCTGTCCTTAAGAATGTCCTTCAGTAATTGTCTTATCACTAATATAAGATTCATTTGCACATAATTTCCTGATTAAAAATCATATCAAACCTAACATTCCATCTTTCCTGAAATTTCTCCACCTTTTGCTTCTCCATCATATATAATCGTAGAACGGAGCTCATGGGGAAAAGTTAAGGGTTTTCTCCCCAAACAAAATGAAAGTGATTTATTGTCTTTTACATGGCATAAAATCATTATTTTAATTAAAAGCCATGAAATACACTTCAAGATGTAATATTCTGAGAGTCAGTCTAATCCTTATGTAACTAACATCATCAAGCAAGGATAACATAAATAAATGCAGTTTTCACTATATTTTTTCAGCAAAATTCCTCTTAAAACTTAGCCCAGGTCAATGGGCACATCACAGAATTTTGTCCCGTTTAAATTATATTTATTTGTGATCTTTGCCTTCAATTTAAAAACATCATGTATAAGTAAGCCTTATCCACAAAACTTTTAATAATAATGAAATTGATAATTAATTATGAAATCATTATAATTGGGAATGTTCACTAATCGTTGTATTTACAAGAAATTCCTAAAGTTAAAATGAAATTTATGACCAAAAGTAATCAGCAATATGTTTATGAAAAGGGCTGGATTGATTTATTTTACAATTTATACTTCAATTATGCAGTCTATGCTCTTTTGTAAGTCTTTTTTTAATTTATTAATGCACTGGTGAGGCCTCACTTGGTGTATTGTGAGCAGTTTTGGGCCCCTTAACTTAGAAAGGATGTGCTGAAACTGGAGAGGGTTCAAAGGAGGTTTACAAAAATGATTCCAGGACTGAATAGCTTGTCATAGGAAGAGTACAGGCTCTGGGCCTGTACTCGCTGGAATTCAGAAGAATGAGGGGTGACTTCATTGAAACCTATCTAATGGTGAAAGGCCTTGTTAGAGTGGATGTGGAGAGGATGTTTCCTATGGTGAGAGAATCTAAGGCCAGAGGTAAGGAGAACAGAGATAAGGAGGAACTTCTTTAGTCAGAGAGTGGCGAATCTGTGGAATTCTTTGCCGGGGCAGTTGTGGAAGCCCAGTCATTGTATATATTTAAGGCAGAGGTTGATTGATTCTTGATTGGTTAGGACAGGAAGGGATACAGGGAGGAGGCAGGAGAATGGAGCTGAGAGGAAAATTGGATCAGCCATCATGAAATGGCAGAGCATCCTTGGGTCACATGGCCTTAAAATGAGAGTGATTCAAAGGAGATGAACAATTTTAAATAGACTTTTTGTGATCAAGATCAGTTTCACCAGTATTCTTGTTACCAATCTTAATTATATCGAGGAATATTTTGAAATTTCTTTAATTCTATGTTTTAAAATTCAACTTCTATGTGACATGTTCAGCAGCATGCGATATGCACATATAGATGGGCCAAAAAGCCAAATGCTGCTCTTATATATTATGGCTTTTGTGTTTCAATAGAAACCTGGGAAGCAAAATAAAACAAAAATGACATAATTAATCACACACTCTAATATTTATTTCCAAGCAGTAACTGTATTATAGATGTGACTCTTACCTTGCATAGTACTTTCATTCTTTCAAAGTGGTTTGGAAAAAGTAAAGTTGTGTTCACTTTTTATTTTTTTCACAGAGGCATGAGTGAGTTCTGTTATGTCTTGTAACTCCAAAACATAAAACTAATTTAAAAGGAAGACACAGGACTAGGGATGGAAGTCTAATTTCAACTTTTACTTAAAGAGGCGCATACATGTCAAGTGGTGGCATGATGACTTACGCCATTTACGTAGTTTTCCATTTAACCCGCAAAGCATTATTATTTATGTAAACAACAAAGAATGCTTAATCAAACATGCAGGCAATCTGAACTCTCCGCTTGATTTCCTCATCTACAGCATCATCCAACAACTCGTCTATTTTTGTCTCTCCATTGACTCATTTCTTTTTGGCCTTCCATTCATCCAGCTAGGTTTTGGTCTTTACGTCTACTTTTACAAGCATCTTTTTGTTTACCACTTGAAGTTCATGCAATAACCTTAATATGCGCAGAGCAGGTTCTCTATCTTCATACTCACAAAATCCGAATACTTGCAACTTTCCTGAAGAAGCTTGAACTCTCTACCAGCTTAAAACCAAGCCACATTTAGCAAGTAACTGCCTGATTAATATATCAGAAGTTTACTCAGATATGTTGCCTACAAAAACCGTTGTTGTCGAACCACTGCTTTTGTCACTTCCACAATCCCTCTGGGCAGTGTGGTCCTTCCATGATCTAATATGCTTTCCAGCTTGATGCATAGAGGTTGTCACCAACACCTGTTTAGCCTCTGTCGGGCAACAGTTCATTGTGTTCAGCATATAGACAGTTGTGGCATCATCCAGTAGCTTTCTTAATTCGCTTTCAGTTGACTCTTTTGCAGGGGATGTGGCATGCAAATGGTGGATGGATCTCCAATCAATTTGCTGGCCTTCCTGTTTTAACCACATACATGCCAATGTGGCTTGCTGGTTGTTGTATTCATTGTCACAAATGTCATTCCCACAGGAGTTATCTTGAGTCCGGTATAAGTTCTTAGTTTGATACCTGCAGGCTTCAGTTCATTATCTTTGAAATGAGGTTCAAACTCATTTTATGGAATGACCGAAACAGCTGAGCTAGTGTCCAATTCCATTTTAATTAATTTGCCGTTTGCTTCTGGTGTAAGCCATATTGCTTGTGTCTTATTAGTTTGCACCATGTAACTGTCAAGGCTACTCAGTTCTGCGTCACTCTCATCATTATCAAGTTTTTCATCAACAGCAAATAGATTAGTGCTCTTTTGAAAATGCAGCTTGACTTTTAACTTTCATCTCTCCTTTGTGCAGAACATTTATTTTTGTCTGCTTGTCACGCCCTTTGTATTTGTCCTACTTTGGTTTTAGTTCTAGATGTCCCTGCATTACTTTCACAATATCAGCAAAGCTCATTTCAGCTGACTTGCTTGGAGCAGTCATATTCCTAAGCAAGCTGTCTACTTTTCTACCCAATGCACTCAATAAAAATGCTACTTGTTTCTCATTGGCTATTCTATTTGCTCTAAAATATTGCTCTATTAGCTCAGTATATATATACCAGTTAGCTGTACTGTAATCAAGCACATCAATCTTTCTGATGTAGCCAGCCAATTCTGTTCTTTTTTATGATTATCACTCTGTGTAAACACAGTAGTCATAGTCATACTTTATTGATCCCGGGGGAAATTGGTTTTCGTTACAGTTGTACCATAAATAATTAAATAGTAATATGTAAATTATGCCAAGAAATGTCCAGGACCAGCCTATTGGCTCAGGGTGTCTGACCCTCCAAGGGAGGAGTTGTAAAGTTTGATGGCCACAGGCAGGAATGACATCCTATGACGGTCTGTGTTGCATCTCGGTGGAATGAGTCTCTGGCTGAATGTACTCCTGTGCCCACCCAGTACATTATATAGTGGATGGGAGACATTGACCAAGATGGCATGCAACTTGGACAGCATCCTCTTTTCAGACACCACCGTCAGAAAGTCCAGGTCCATCCCCACAACATCACTGGCCTTATGAGTGAGTTTGTTGATTCTGTTGGTGTCTGCTACCCTCAGCCTGCTGCCCCAGCCCACAACAGCAAATATGATCGCACTGGCCACCACAGACTCGTAGAACATCCTCAGCATCGTCCGACAGATGTTAAAGGATCTCAGTCTCCTCAGGAAATAGAGACGGCTCTGACCCTTCTTGTAGACAGCATCAGTGTTCTTTGACCAGTCCCAATTCGTATCCCCAGGTATTTGTAATCCTCCACCATGTCCACACTGACCCCCTGGATGGAAGCAGTAGTCACCAGTACCTTAGCTGTCCTCAGCTCTACCACCAGCTCCTTAGTCTTTTTCACATTAACCTATGAATTCTACCATTTTCTACTTGTTTTTAACTCAATAGTGTCTCTCTCCTTTTCTGAAGAAGCGCATGCTGCTCTATTTGTTTACTCCACTGTTTCTCACTGCGCTTTTTGAACCCAAATACCTCACTGCGCTTCAACAGATAATCGTCTCGGGTTCATTTGAAACTTTCTCACCAACACTGTTAGTTTTGTAACTTCAAAACATAAAACTTATTTAAATGAAAGACACAGACCAGGGATGCAAGTCTAACTACAATTTTTATTTTAATTGAGGCGCGCAGATATCACACAAGGGCATGATAGCATATGCCACTTACATATTTTTACATATAACCCACAATCCATTATGTAAACAACAAAGAATGGATAATGAAACTATGTATTTACAATATTACTGAAATAGTAAATACACAAGAAATTTTATCCTCTATCTGAATTTTCTGAGTAATGTTTTGCAAATTTTGGTAGGATGAATTTCTTTAACCTGAATGTCTGTAGCACGGGGGCTACCTACAATAATCTTTCTTTAAAACAAAAGGTCATCTTTGAATGGTCTGACCTGGCATAAATCTTATTGTATCAGTGCATTTTCAGAATGAGAATCACTGGTGAAATAACAGTGTAAACAATTGTGATATGGTCAATCACATTTTACAATGAAACCATGAGTCTTAATTAACCATATGAGAACTAAATGAAATGCCAGTTGCCATTTCCTGTAGAAACTGAATGAAACGTGTGCCTGCAGAATCTGGCAGCATCTCTAGGAAGAGGTGCAGTCGACGTTTCAGGCCGAGACCCTTCGTCAGGACTAACTGAAGGAAGAGTGAGAGTGACTCACTCTTCCTTCAGTTAGTCCTGACGAAGGGTCTCGGCCTGAAACGTCGACTGCACCTCTTCCTAGAGATGCTGCCTGGCCTGCTGCGTTCACCAGCAACTTTTATGTGTGTTGCTTGAATTTCCAGCATCTGCAGAATTCCTGTTGTTTGCCTGCAGAATCTAATCACTTCCCCAATTGGTGGAAATCAGTCCAAAAAGGAAACCAGACACTTAAATCATGCTTTACTTTTGAAATCTTCAGAAGAGCAGTGACCCACAAATTGGCTGCTGTCTCCCAAGAACCCCACTCTCTATGATTGCCACTCAGATTCATAATTTAACTTCATGATGGCTGTCCAACATTTGATACTCTGGTGATCTGCAGCCTCAAAATCGATGTATCACCTTGGGTAAAATTGGGAGGTGGCAAGAATACTCGACTTGTAATACCCAAAAATCCAAATTCATTACATATTGGCTTCTTGAAATTTGAAATTTTAAATTCACAATCAGCTTAATTTTGTAAGTCTGCCTATTTCTCGTGAAGAACATAATGGCCTTTCAGAGACATGTAAAATTAAACACTTCACTTCAAGGCCTGTCAGTACAACTAACCACTGGATTATTAGTAACATCATAAAGATGAAAATATATCATTGCTATTTTGGAAAATAAGTTAGTTAAGTAAAACAAAATCATAAATATTTCTTATGTCAGGGCAGTACATTTGTGAATTTGACTGTAGAGTCAGCACCTCTTTAATTGAGCTCATCATGACATGTTATTAATCTAATATAATTATGCAATAACACTGGACAACAAAGATTTTGCTTCCTGAACACCTTTAGGTGTATCTTATGAATTTTGGGCTACTGATCATGAAAATCCCATTGAAATTTCCCTATCACGCACCATTTTTTAAATAAACTTATGTTTATTATTTCAATTCATAATTCAAGCCAATTAAAATGCTGGAAAGTTTCCTATCTTGTCCAGGCACGCTTAGGTGGTGTGGCTGCTGCATGGCAGGACAGGTTTTAGTAATAATTATTGGGTTCAGGACTGTAAGGATAGAATTTGCTATCACCAAGCACAAAAATTTCTATGAAGGGTTTTGATATTTGAGACAGATGCTTCCCAGAATAACTGATGCCAAGATTAAGGAAAGCATTTTTGTTGGTCCACAAATCAAACAGGTCATCAACGACAGGCAATTTGAAGAATTTCTAGTGGGACCAGAGAAAATCACATGGAAGGCATTCCAGGAAGTTGTTGAAATTTTTCTCGGCATCTACAGAGCACCAAACTACATGCAGCTGGTTGAAAGCATGCTTCAAGCGTATAAAACCATGAAATGCAACATGTCACTAAAGATTCATTTTCTGCATTCCCATTTAGACTTCTTCCCTGCAAATCTTGGTGCCGTTAGTGACGAGCATGGTGAAAGGTTTCACCAGGACTTTGCGGTCATGGAGAAAAGTTACCAGGGTAACTGGAATCCATCAATGCTGGCGAATTATTGTTGGACATTTAAACAAGAAGCCTTAGACACTGAGTACAAATGAAAATCACTAACAAAATATTTTTACCTTAGTTGAACTATTGCAAAGCATCAGCACCATTATGCAATTGAACACATTATATTCAATAAAAGTTAATTTGTTGTTTCTCCAAATTCTTACATGATACGAGTAGTCTGGAATTATATTTGTGTTCACCTTCAAGCAGTCTATCATAAACACAAAAAATTCTGAGGAAGCAACACTTTTGAAAAAATTTGTTGGCCAGTGTAACTGTCAAGTTAAAGTAGTACAATAGATGTAACAAATATTGACTTCCACTTATCTCAGTCTCATGACAATGCTATAGGAGTCTTTTTCAGCCCAAAGTCCCAGTAAGCTGGGCTCAAACGCCTCGGCTTGCTTTACCAATGACCTTCCTTCCATGAACACGCAGTCATCATGATGAAGGTTCACTGGTGATTGCAGTATTGATTGTTCACTGGTGATTACACAGTGGTCTTTTCCATCACAACCCCTAAGAGAATGAAGTAGTCAAAGCCTGCACAGCTTTCGGCCTTGATTGATAAGTGGCAAGTACATTCATGCCACACGAATCTCAGCACTGAACTCCTGTTGACTTTCCCAACAGCAATATCATCATTAAAACACACAACTCCTTCATCTTGTTGGTCATCATTGACCAGAAAGTTAAGTGAATGAGCCAAAGAGTACTCTGCCTGTGATAACAAGACAGAGGCTGTACTTCCTCTCGGGCAGCCTGGTAGTGTAGAGGTTAACGCAATCAATTCAAAGTGCCTGTGATCATGAATTAGGTTTTGATTCCCACCGCAGTCTGTACATTTTCCCCATGACCACATGGGTTTCCTCCCACATTTCAAAGACACACAGCTAGGGTGAGTGAATTGTGGACAGACGAAGTTGGCACAGAATAGCGGTAATACTTGTGGCCTGCTCCAGCACAATCCCCAGACTGTGTTAGTCGTTGACACAAAATGACGCACATCACTGGATATTTTGATTATACATGCGACAAATAACACTCATCTTTATTTTTCCTGCTGGGTAAGACACTCTTCAAGAGCTGGGTGAAAATTTTGCAACCTCACCCTAAATACACAACAGGAGCACCATCAGTAGACAAACTATAGTGTTAAACAAGGCACCACACTATTCCTTAGGAACAATTACAGGTAGTCAATAGATGCAGGGTCTCTTAGTAGTGCAACATCCCATGAATGAATAAAGTAATATACATTCTTGTAGGTAAGTGAAAGCTGGAAAGACCGTCATCATGGTACATGTCAGATTTGTGAGAGCTTCGTTAGAGGCCAAATGTTATTCAGATTATGATATAATGAGATGGCCCATGACTTTCTCAATTTTCTTTTAGTTTTCCACCACACTAAATTCACCAATTTAAAATAGACACTAAAATAAAGAGAGTTTATTATCCTTTAGAGCAATAAAATGAAATCCTGTGAGTTTTATAAAAAGTATATGATCTGCTCTGTTAAATTATCACCCAAGCTGTGAAGATGAGATCTATCCCTGTTTTTGTTTAAAAAATACATTTGGTAGAGACGCTAACAGGTTTATTTAAAAACAGAGCTAAATATAAGACATATTTTTAAAAACAGCTCAAAAGAATTTGTAACTAAGTAAAAAATATTGTCTGATTTGCTAGTTATTTAAAATGTATGTCTTGTACTCATTCATCTTATATCACATATACCATTCAAACTGTTAATATTTGTAAATTTTTAAAATGGTTATAAAAAGAAAAAAGCCAGTCTTTGTCTGGAGATTGAAATTTATATGCAATTTAACCTTTATTTAATATTAGTTACAAGAAACTACAGTAAATCCCATGTTGTAGTTGGGCAGTGGCTAAAGAATGTACGGCAACACACATCAAAGTTGCTGGTGAACGCAGCAGGCCAGGCAGCATCTGTAGGAAGAGGTACAGTCGACGTTTCAGGCTGAGACCCTTCGTCAGGACTAACTGGAGGAAGAGTTAGTAAGAGATTTGAAAGTGGGAGGGGGAGGGGGATATCCAAAATGATAGGAGAAGACAGGAGCAGGAGGGATGGAGCCAAGAGCTGGACAGGTGATTGGCAAAGGGGATATGAGAGGATCATGGAACAGGAGGCCTAAGGAGAAAGAAAAGGTGGGGGGGGACCAGAGGATGGGAAAAGGGTATAGTCAGAGGGACAGAGGGAGAAAAAGGAGAGTGAGAGAAAGAATGTGTGTATAAGAATAAATAACGGATGGGGTACGAGGGGGAGGTGGGGCATTAGCGGAAGTTAGAGAAGCCAGTGTTCATGCCATCGGGTTGGAGGCTACCCAGACGGAATATAAGGTGTTGTTCCTCCAACCTGAGTGTGGCTTCATCTTTACAGTAGAGGAGACCGTGGATAGACATGTCAGAATAGGAATGGAATGTGGAATTAAAATGTGTGGCCACTGGGAGATCCTGCTTTCTCTGGCGGACAGAGCGTAGATGTTCAGCAAAGCGGTCTCCCAGTCTGCGTCGGGTCTCGCCAATATATAGAAGGCCACATCGGGAGCACCAGACGCAGTATATCACCCCAGCCGACTCACAGGTGAAGTGTCGCCTCACCTGGAAGGACTGTCTGGAGCCCTGAATGGTGGTAAGGGAGGAAGTGTAAGGGCATGTGTAGCACTTGTTCCGCTTACACGGATAAATGCCAGGAGGGAGATCAGTGGGGAGGGATGGGGGGGACGAATGGACAAGGGAGTCGCGTAGGGAGTGATCCCTGTGTAAAGCAGAGAGGTGGGGTGGGGGGGCAGAGATAGTCCTACCAGGCTAAAGAATGTGTTTGCTTAACAACTAAACAAAGCCATAGTCTGGCTTTACTGTAATCCAAAGATAATCCTGTAAACATACCTATTTTATATAGCAATTTCATTGTTTTAATTCTATTTCTTGACTTTCTATTTCTTTTAGATGTCCTGTTCCTGGATGTGATGGGCTCGGGCATGTAAGCGGCAAGTATGCATCACATCGCAGTGCATCTGGCTGTCCTTTGGCTGCTCGCAGACAGAAGGAAGGATTCCACAATGGGTCACCATTTACTTGGAAACCTGTGAAAGGAGATGGGCCAGCCTGTCCAACCCCAGGGTGTGATGGGTCGGGGCACGCTAACGGGAGTTTCCTTACACATAGAAGGTACATAACATTATCCTTTACTAGTACAGCAAACAATACTTACACCTGCAACAGCCACAGTGAATTTTCTATTTGGGCTATTATTAAAATATAGGCCTGAAATCTGAAATTTTAAGTAAACCTTTTTTCTTCATCAAGTAGGGGCATTAGACATTTAAAATAAATAGGTTAATGTCCCAACTGAAAAGCAGACTGGAGTATCAGAGTTTAAGTTCATGTTTGTCTCTCAATCAATATTAAACATGGTATGCATTTTTAATTGGAAATGCTGCCCTATCTCCAGCCCACAATATTTCTGATGGATGAAATGCATCAATATACCTAGGTGGGTTAAACCAAACATGTGATGTAGGAGCGCAGGGAATGGGAATATGGTACAGTATTGAAGTTTCGAATGCAAAAACCAAACAGTACTTAGACAATGCTGGCTGCCTTTATAAATAGTTTTATCTGTAGTGCTGGCATTGTTAGTACTTCTGAAAGAAACTGTGCACCTGGCTTGTTCAGTTTTGAAAATAATATTACACTGAGCAAATTACAAAAAGCAACTTTATTTGCATTATGTTAAACTTAATCTGTTAAAAAGACAACTCTTCATTATTTGAAATAATAGAAGCCTGGGATTTTCAGTTGATAATATTAGTAAGAATTTAGTGCTCTTTAAGAACAATTCCTGGTTCTGCTATTTTAGTAAAGACAGTAAAATTGAACAGAGAAAATTATGATGGGATGGCAAAGAAAATTTGACCACTGTTACACTAGTGGTAATTTCTGTGCCCTTACCTTTTAAATTAGAGTTATAGAGTCATACAGCACAGTAAGAAGCCATTTGGCCCCATCCAACCACACCAACCGGTGGGCTCTCATTAACATTATTGCCATCTCCCAGCACTTGGTCCATAGCCTTATATGCTTTGGCAATTCAATTACTCATCTGGATACTTCTTAAACGTTGCCACCTTCAACCTCTGTCTCAGGCAATGCTTTCCATATACTCACCACTCACTCGATGGTGAAGGTCCTCTTCATATCGCTCTTACTCTTTCATCTTACTCTAAATTTATGACCTCTAGTCTTATCTTCCTCTGATATGGGGTAAAGTTTGCTTTAGTTTACCCTATCTATCACCTTCATAATTTTATATATCACAATTCTCTTCTGCTTAACCTTCCCAGCTCCAGTGAGAACATACTTGGCTTCTCCAGTATCTCCTCATAATTGACTGCTCCACCCTGGTGATTCTCCTCTGCACCCTCTCTAACATTATCACGTCCTTCCTATTCTAAGGTGACCAGAAATGCACACAGTACTCCAGCTGATGTCCAACCAAGATTTTATAAAATTGGAATAGACCCCCTACTTCTGTATTTGATGCTCCAACTAATAAAAACAAATATCTTATATGCCTTCCTAACCACATTACCTAACTGTGCTGCCACTTTCAAGGGTTTATTGACATGTACTCCAAGGTTCCTCTGTTCCTCAATAATCTCAGAGGCCAACCGTTCATCTTTGTTTCATTTGTACTCCCTAAATGTACCTCTTCAAATTTGTATGGATAAAGCCCATTTCACCAATCTATCTCTCTGCAGTCTGAGACTGCCTCATACATTGTTAACAACTCTGCTGATTTTGGTGTCATCTGCAAACAAAATCATGCCTCCCGCGTTCACATTTAGTTCATTCATATACAGTATATAGCAAACAGTGTCCTATCACCAATTCTTGTGTGACGCTACTAATCACGAGCTACTGAAACTGTTATTATGTTTTCATTATTTTACTTTAATTCCTGTTTTTGATAAAAGTGTATCCATAGATCTGTAGTCAAATTTGTTGGTTTAGTTTACGCAATTAGTTTGTTCACTCGTAACTTATATTTTCCCTCTTTTTTTAAAGTCTTTCTGGCTGTCCAAGGGCTACTTTGGCCATGAAGAAAGCAAAATTCTCAGGGGAGGATCTACTAACAACAAAATTTAGAGCTAGTGATGGTAAGATACAATAGCAAATGAAATTTAATGTAGTCTTCCATTGTAATTTGAAACCATGTATGTAAATGCTATTTACAAGGCCACTGTTTTACAATTTCATAGAAAATGCTTGGAATACAGATACCTATCCCTTACTAAATGTTGATACTAACTAATTACAAACAGTTTTATTTTCAGGATTACAGTAAATTAGAAACTTGTATTATAATAGAACTTGTTTGTTTTCTGCAATGTAAATGTATGTTTATGTATAATTATGAAATATCTATTGCATTAGGATATATTATGTTACTTTGATCCTAAACCATTAATGTACAAAATAACTTCAGGGTGAGACAAAACAAGCAATAGTGTAATGCTTTCGATTATCTTAATGTAAAGGAAAGTGCTGGGGAGTATTCTCTGTTTATGTGAGAGCATTATATTTACAATGTGTGTCTTGTAAGTGGGCAATCCTGTGGTCAGTTCAGAACGACTTAAGTAGAAAACTGCATGTTGAACTCAACTTTGTTGGTGGCAGCTAGTGCAAGGAATCATCTCCAAGTGGCTCATTTGTAAGTATTGATCGGTTTGAGAGCAAGTCCCAAAACTGGCCAGCCAGAAGTAAACCTTTATTGGTGGCTAATAAATTACTATCCACAACCATCTAGAATGACTTTTTACTGTCAATTGCCTCCAAGGCAGCCCTTGTCAAACTTACCTGGTGGAGTTACTTTTTAAATTTACGTCCTGGAGCTTTGAAATTGGAGCAATGCAGACATCCCACCTCTCCCAGAGCTTCCGGGAGTCTCCCGCATATTAATAGTGGCTCCCTGATGCCTGCAAATTATATACAATATCATGGAAATCAATTTTTTTGAGAGCGAGCGAGAGAAAAGCAAGGGAGAGCACGAGAGCAATCACGAGAGAGAATGCGCAAGCGAGCGAGAGCTAAGGCAAGCGAACGAGAAAGCGAGAGAGTGAGCTAGCGAGAGAGAGAGAGAGAGCAAGTGAGAGAGAAAGCGAGAGCGCTTGAGAGTGCGCGAGCGACCACGAGAAAGAGAGAGAGAGAGAGTGCGAGAGCGCGCCACGGCAGAGTGTTCCAAAAAAATATATAAAACATATGTCACCCCAGACTACACTAAAGTGTACCCCTGCCTAATAGGGGTCAAAATAATGACAGTGTTGCTCGCTGCACTGTTTGCAACAATGATTTTTCTGTTGCCCATGGTGGGTTAAGACTGTAAAAGACATGTTGAGGTGAGCTTAACAGGTGTCATTCATTCATTAGCATAGCTAACGTTATTTAAACTAGCTGGCTAGCTGCTAAGGAGCTACTATATTGCAGACATCCCACCTCTCTGGGAAGTCTCCTGCAAATTGATGGTGCTACCTCCCTGAAATGAGTTTTCGCAGGGTGGGATGTCTGGCAATGAGATCCCACTTATGATTTAAAGTGAATGATTTCTAGCTATTGAGTGGAATTTTGAGAGGGAATTGCTTTAAAAAGTAAGCACTTTCTCAACACTGAATATATAAAATTATTTTATACAAATAATATCTGGTAAGAATTTAATGCAATCATTTGAATAACAAAAATACTTTGACTAAAATAGCAAAGATGGAATATCAAATTGACATTTATTTTTGAGATGGGCTCATGTACACTTCTGTTTCCTCATAGCAATAGAGAATGATGAAGAAATTAAACAGCTCGACAAAGAGATCAGTGAACTGAATGAATCCAACACAGAAATGGAATCCAATATGGTGAAGTTGCAATCACAGGTATAAGTTAAAGATGGGTGGTATGCTGATAAAATGTTGCTGTCTCCAGTACAGGGATCTGGGCTTGATCCTGACCTCAGGTGCATTCTTTGTGGAAATGCACAATCTCTCCATGGCTTCATGAGTTCCTTCTCCAGCTCTGGTTTCTTCCAGCATCACCAACATGAGTTCATTGGCTACTACCGTTGCCCCATAGAAAAGGTAAAATGGATCAGAGGGAATTTGATTGGCTTGTGTGGGAGAAAATGTTTCACAGGCACAGGGAAATGAGGACGGGGGAATGACACTGATGTAATTGTTCCCCTGGGAGCCAGTATAGACCTGATGGGCCAAATGGCATCCTTCTTTGCTACCTATAAACATTTTCACAAGAAGTTATATTTTACAATATGTTTATCAATGTTTTCACAATAGAGACATAAATAACTAAATTTAAATCAGACTACTTTCAATAGAACTAGATAAAAATCATACCTGAACACCAGGTGATGTTTTTAATGTTTCCTCTAAACTCACCAGGAATTGTTTCCAGCACTTCCTTCAAACGTACTGGGAGCCTATTTCCCATGCTCCCTACTTTACTGGGACCTGATCTCACACTCTCTTTAAACTCTCCGAGTCCCAAGTTCCTATGCTCCTAGTAGAAACATTGAGGTCTGTGCTCTCTGGTTCCTTTTAAACTCACCTCAACATCATCTCTCTCCCTCTCTCCCTCTCTCTCCCTCTCTCCCTCTCTCCCTCCTTCCCCCTCCCTCTCACGCTCTCTAGCTCTGTTTCCTGTGCATCTGTAACATTTGCCAGTCCTGGTTTCCCATGCTCCCTTTAAACGTAGATTTACTGCAAAATTGAATATACTACATTAACACCTGAAAACAAATGTATTGAAAGTACTTTAGAGTATTAATAGGAATAATATCCAATGGGATCAAAAATCTGCCAGTCATGAATGTGCTGAATTAGAAGTTTTACTTTTAAAATATAAAATACTGAGTATCAGGTAATAAAGCATAAAGTTGTTGTTAAATGTGTTATTTTGTTATCAGTGACATGTATGATGATTTAGGCTCATTACTTAGTGAGTTAGATTTACTATTAGTTTAATTTTTTGTTATATATTCATACGCTTGGAACCAAACTGCAAATCTCCCAGGTTCATGTCACATAGTACCAAAACAAGCAGCAAATAAAGAAGGTCTTTTTCTTAATAGCTGGATTTGAACCAAGGTGCAAGGAGTGGAAAACCATTTGTCCCAACATTGATCTTCTAAATGAATCTCTCATTGTAATTCACCGTTCTGGCAGAGATATGCTATTTACATTTATCTATGAATCGCATGCATTCTTTGGCATAGACACTTTTTATTGCTTATTCCTAAAGGTGGAAAAGGAAGCCATAAATAACTTATTGGGCTTAATTGTGTGTTATAACATTTTGTGATGTTGTGATTTCATGATACAATGATGTCACATTGTTACTGTATAAATATATGGAGGTATGCCTTTTTATGTGAAGCATGTTATTCAGAATATACTCTTCACGAGCCATAGTAGTTGATAGTATTTGTTACTTTCAAGTATTCTTCAAATGTTTAATTTCAATTTGTCTGACATAATGATGGCAGAAACAGAAACAACTGTAGGTGTCTAATTACATGCATTAATTAATCAGATTAAAAGAAGTGTCTCAAGTGCTTTAGTGTTTACTGAATTTATGGACTAACATTCAGTGCTTTTGTTCAGATTTCCAGCATGGAAAAAAATTTGAAAACTATCGAGGATGAAAATAAAGTAATTGAAGAACAAAATGAAGCCTTATTTAAAGAGCTGGCAGGGTTGAGTCAAGCCCTAATTCGTAGCCTTGCTGACATCAAGCTGCCTCAAATGGTAATCCACCTTGTACAGAATTGTATATTCTTTAAAATACCTGATAGGTTAAGGTGATAAACTGCATAACATTATCTGTTAATTTTGAGGGTAATATGGATAGATACTGGGAATTCTAGAATTGAGGGCCAACTGAATTTTCCGTCTTGAATATTTGTCTATATTCGAAGGCAAAATCAGTATTGATTGTATGGCCAATTTCTACCATAGCGTTAGTATTTGGTTTTGATCTATTATCTTCATGTTTTAACAATGTAACAATGTTCGGTATAACCTTCACTCCTGTGAGTTTTGCCAAGATTCAGGATTGCAAAAAAGGTAAAATAATTATCTGCTACGTTTTAGCCACAACTGTTTTAGCCACATATTTCTGCAATACTGTGCTTGTTTGGATTTATTTCATTTATCATGACATCTAACATGTGCCCAATATTTCAGTAAATCAGCTGTGCAATGGAGTGAAGTATGCAGTCTACTCTGGGGCAGATATAATTTTTTTTTGGCCAATATTCATTTGCAAGGTGGAAGCACAATGTTCTGATATCAAGCAAAATTTTAAAATCTCCATTTTGATTTTTTTCTCCACTCACTTAACTGTGCTGGTAGAATCACTGCCCCGCAATACCGGCGGCAAAGTGGGATCAAACTGACTTTTGGGCCTATCTGTGTGGAGTGTGCACATTCTCTCTGTGACTCTCGATTTCCTCAAAGTGCAATGCTTTCTTCCCATATCCCAAAGAAGTGCTGGTTGGTCACTATATATTGCCCCTCGTGTAGTTGAGTATTACAGTCCAGGAAGACAACGGAGAGAATGTGGTATGAATAGAGAGATTATAAGGAGAATGAAAACATGGAATGTGTGATAGTGGGTGAGAACTTGGTAAGTCGGCGGCCTTTTTCTGTACTGAATTGTTATATATCTGTATCACTGTGCAGCTTCATTCTGTACTCTTCATTATTTACTTTCCTGGCTATCTTTGTGTTATCAGCAAAGTTAACAACCATGTCTTCGGTGCTTTTATCCACGTTTTTTTATATTAAGTACCTGCTTCATTTTGAAGGGACCAGAATATAAAAGCAAGGAAGTAATACTGAAGCTTTATAAGGCATTGGTTAGACCACACTTGGAGAATTGTGAGCAGCTTTGGGTCCCTTATCTAAGAAAAAAATGTGCTGGCATTGGAGAAGGTCCAGAGGAGGTTCATGAGAATGATTCTGGGAATGGAAGGGTTAATGTATGAGGTGAACTTGGTGGCTTTGGGCCTGCACTTGCTGCGGTTTTGAAGAATGAAAGGGGATCTCACTGAAAGGCGTAGATAGAGTGGATGTGAAGAGGATGTTTCCTATAGTGGGGAAGTCTAGGACCAGAGGGCACAGCCTCAGAATAGGAGAACATCCCTTTTGGACAGAGATGCGGAGGAATTTTGTTCAACTAGATGGTAGTGAATCTGTGGAATTCATTGCCATAGACAACTGTAGAGGCCAAATCATTGGATATATTTAAAGCAGGGGTTAGTCGTTTCTTGATTAGTAAGAACTATAAAGATTATGATGAAAAGGCAGATGATTGGGTTTGAGGGGAATAATAAATCAGTCATGATGGAATGGCAGAATGGGCTTGATAGGCTGAATGGCCTAATTAATTCTGCTCCTATGTCTAATGGTCATGTTATGAGCCTTGCAAGTGAAAGATTTGAAATTCTCCTGCGTTTGATATTGACATCACAATTAATCCTGCATCCTGACATTGTGTGTCATTTAGTTTAGCTTTCATATAGTCTAGATCTACAGGTTTAAAAAAAATATAAGTCTCAACTGCCAGAAGGACTGTAGATGTCATATGGTAATAAACCATGTGCTTATTAAATCTCATTTAAAAATTGATCAAATAAAATGATTTCTTCAATTTCTAGAATGTAGCTCTATCGATAGATTTTTTTTTCATTCCTGTCTGATAGAAGGACCTATGTGAACAAATAGATTAGAAATTTTTCTATAAGTACTTGTTCACCCAAAAGGAATCAATTTTGGGAGCAGTATTTGTTCCTTTTCTTCTTTCCATTACCTGTTACGTTGCTGGCGTATAGGGCAACAATGAAGGTCGTCTGTCTCTGTCCATACCGTCGCACACAGATAAAGATTCTTCATTACTGTTTCAGTAACAATTTTTTTTCACCATTCAAGGTTGTTAACCCTAAGCTGAACCCCCAAACCTGGAGAACCAGTGGACCATTCTTAGTTTGGCATCTACCCTTTGACCTGATTGGCATGTGTGACCTTACCAAGAGCCAAAGTACAAGGTCCTGACACTAGCAGACATCCCACCCTGCAAAAACTGATTTCAGGGAGGTAGCACCATCAAGTTGCAGGAGACTTCCGGGAGAGGCGGGAGGTTAGCTTGCTGGAACCACAGGCTTTTAAGGGGACATGTGGTATGTTTACCTTAATGCAAGAGGATTTGAGTGCAAAAACTTCATTTATACATAAAATCATGGTGAGAGTGCACTGGGAACATTGTGTGCAGCTCTGGACTCTATTTAAGGAAAGTTACATTTATAATAGAGGGAATATAGTAGATGTTCACAAGATTGATTTTTGGCATAAGATACTGTCCTAGGAAGAAAGATTAAGAAGCCTGAATCTATACTCAGTATGGTTTAGAAGAATGAGTGGAGACTTATTGAACCATAAAACGTTATTATGGAGGTTGACAAGATAAATGCCATAACGATGATTCCCCTGGGTGGGGTGTCTGGAACCAAGGGAAACAATCTTAAAATAAGGATCTTCCTTCCAGGAAGTAGCTAAAAGAAAATATTCACACAAAGATTCAGATTCAGTTTCATTTATTTATCACATGTACATCAAAACACACAGTGAATGATGTCATTTGCATTAACAACCAGCAAAACGGAAGGATGTGCTGGGAGCAGCCCACAAGTGTCGGCACACATCCAGTGTGAACATAACATTAGCATGCCAATATTGTTCAACATAAACAAAACAAAACAGCACAACAAGACGAGCTATTTTCCCGCCCTGTCACTTACCCAGCCAGTCACAGACACAGACAGACCTCCAATCCCAGGACAGGCCACCTCTGGGCCTCCAACCTCCAGTTCTTAGCACTGGACTCTCAGACTCATGGGTATTAAGCCTCTGATCTCCATTCCCTGGCCTGAACTCACAGACTCCCAGACATTGGGCCTCCAACTTGCAGATATGTCAGGGACTTTGACCTTTGAGCTGACTTCTTGTCATCAAACTTTGGTATTGACCCCAGGACTCCAATCGCAGGACTTTGAACTCCATGCCTCGACCTCCGGACTTGCATGGTTCTCCAGCCTGGGAGTTACTGGCCCTTATGCCTCCTGGCCATATAGAGCCTTGCCAAGTAGTGATTCTCTGGAATGTCCAAGACTGCCAGAGGGGTTCAAGTCTTCAATATACCAAAAGTCAATAGATTTTCAGATGTTAAGGGAATAAATGGATTTCAAGCTAGTACAGTATAGTACTAAGGTAAAAAAATACACAGGGTAATCTTAATGAATGGCAGAGCAAGCAGAAAAGCTCAAGTGGTCTATTCCTACTTCTCTCAGCCCATCTATAAAGAAATTGCACCTATGTTACTGGTTAAATGAATAGAATGTGATGCCTGAAGAGGCAGATGAGATAGGATTGTTATATTTAGGTTTTCTCAGTCACAGAAGTTGCCCTGTAATCATTATATGATGTGAAGTAAGCCTTTATTGAAGGAATGAAGCAATCTGCTCTTAGAATTGAATAATTATCTGTTTCAGTTGCTGGAAAATGAATTAGCCTGTGTAATATTAGACAAAAAGGCATGAATTTGCAAAGATAGCGGATTGATATTTAACTGATTAATGTAGTTAATTTTGAATTTTCAATGAGGCTTTCTTTGCAGTGAAGTTATTTTCTTGTGAAAGTTTAAATATTAACTTTTGAGCATGAAACTAGCAAAACGATTGTGGTTGAAAGTGCATTAACAGCACGCATCATGAGCAAAGATCATACCTGCTATTACAGAATCCCTCCGAAATTGTTGTCATCTACAAAGGCTTCTATTCAGGGAATTAACCAGTTAAATCTATTTGAAAACTGAGACTGTAAAATTCTTTAATTTTTTCTATAGATTAATCATCAATGCTTGGTAGTCATCGTAGTTGCATTTCTCTACAGTATTTGTGAAACAAGAATTATGCACTGCAATGGTGCAACCTAAAAGTAAACATGGCACTTTTTCTCAAGAACCTTCTGCATCGCTTATAATTACTGATGTTAACTTTGTTGAACTGCAAGTTTTATTTTCAGTAACATGAGAAATACATAGAAAATGCTGGAGGAGCTCAGTGGGTCAGGCAGCATCTGTGGAAATTAATAAATAGTCAACGTTTTGGGTCAAGCCCCTTCATCAGGACTGAGAAGGAAGGGGGAAGATGCCAGAGTTAAAAGGAGGGAAAAGGAAGGAGAATAGCTAGAAGGTGATAGGTGAAGCCAGGTGGGTAGGAAAGGTAAAAGAGCTGGAAAGGAAGGAATCTGATAGGAGAGGAGAGTGGTCTTGTTTACCCGGTGTTCAACTTATCAATTACAAATCCATTAAAGCTTTGAAAAATGGTGTTTAATCCAACTCAGCTATGCATTCCCTACTCTCAGTTCCTCTGCACTTGTTCTATCTCCTTCCACACAGCATTGATCTGCTTCACACAATGTTGATCACAGTATAAGTGCACCTTGATTCATTGATATTTTTAAGAAAAATGATCATATAGTTTATGATTTCAAAAATGTAGATTTTGTTAACATCACCCAGTTTACGGTAGGTTATACAGACTTCCAGTAGTATGGTCAAGCTTAGTAACCATATTGCTACACATAATATAATAGATTCCGGTTAATTGGGACCATCGGTTAATCAGGTCAGCCACCTTTTTGGGACAGCTTTTAAAGAACAAAAAACTAATTGTGGAAATAGCCAGAATTCCCTTCATTTATTTGGGACACCGTGCCACTTAATTGGGACAGGAGACTGTTGCCTAACAGATTCTAACTAGCATCAGTCGCATGCACTTGTGTGTTCCTTCGACACTATGGCGTAATTTGACCGAATAGTTTTTAAATAGAGTTAATTGCGTGTGCTTGTGTTCTGTTATCCATTTGGGCTGATAGATGCCAATTCAAAAGTAAGCAATTTTTGATCATTTTGTTTTTTATTTTGATTTAAAAAATATCAAACCCTTGCCAAGATGCCATGATAAGATTTGACATTATCCTAAAGAAGTAAATCAATGGAAAACAAGCAAGAAGCTGGTCAACAAGATCTAAATGCAACAGATGGTTGGTTTATCTCAGTTGAAATGTTGGCAGCACATTGAATTCAAGAAAGCTCACAGCGAGAAAGGTAGTGCTGACGCTGTAAGTGCAGAAACTTGGAAATCTACAAAACACACCAACGCTTCAAAAATTTTGTTCAGATGATATCTACAATGCCAATGAAACAGGCCTTTTTTATTGTGCCATGCCGAACAGTTCCCTTGGATACAAGCACGTAACACTAGCAAGTTCAAAGAAAGCAATGCATCGTTTAATGGATCAATTACATACACTAGGTGTCTGTCCTGATTTTATCCATTTACAGTCAATCAAACAACATGGCAGTTCTCTGGATGGATTCCTCCATCAATACATTTTAGGAAATAATGCATAGTTTTATAGCCATGTTGTAGTATTGCCATTGTTCTATTTTTTCTGTATTTTATTTAAATACGTAATTTGTTACTCAATTAAATGGTAGTTTATCTTTTGTATACCCTTCCAACTATTTCCATGAAACTTCGGCTAATTGGTGCAGCCGCTCAACTGGGCCAAAGTATACTGGTCTCGATGTGTCCCAGTTTAACCAGAATCCTCGGTATATGTAATGTTATCTGCACACTGCACAGTTTTCAGAGGAAGTAGCCTGCTTTCATTGGGATATGTTGCAGTAGTTTCTGTTTCTTCTGTTGTTTAATCAGTATATTTTCTGAATTACTTGATGCTAGAATTTAAAATATTTTCAGTAAGTCATACACCCAATCAAGCTCTAATTTATTGGCTGGCAGTGAATGATAACATACTTGCATCTTTACAGTGCATTGAAAGCCAGAAAGGCTCTTAAAATGGTTTGCTGAGGTTGTCCAATGACACCTTGCAGTGTTTACTAACCCAGCTAAAAGTTTTGACTTTTATGAAAGATTGGAGTTGCTACATAGTCTAATCAGGCAGTAGCCGTAGATATGCAGCCAAGAGGTAGAGCCATAATAATTACTCACATATTATAAATATCACAGCAACAACCTCCAGTCATGCAAAAGTCAAAATTGCACACTAATTGGGGGACCACTTTGTCGAGCACCTCTGCTCCATCTGCACAAAATAGAATTTCCCAGTGGCCAACAATCTTGATTCCTGTCCCCATTCCTGTGCTGACATATCAGGCTAGCGCGACCCTGTTACAGCTCGGAGCACTGGAGTTCAATTCTGTCATCCCCTGTAAGCACGTTTATACATGGGTTTCCTCCAGGTGCTCCGGTTTTCTCCCACAGTCCAAAGATTAGTAGGTTAAATGGTCATTGTGCATTGTCCCATGATTAGTCTAGGGTTATATTGGTGGGTTACTAGGTGACTTGGCTTGAAGGGCCAGTAGGGCCTTTTCCATGCTGGATCTCCAAATTATAAAATAGATAATAAAAATAACAACATTTCGAGCATCTGCAGAATCTCTTGTGTTTCTGTTCAGAGTGACCTTGTGAGTTATTCATTTTAACACTTTTTTGTTTCTGTTATTGTTCAGCAGGAACCAATCAGCGAACAGAATTTTGACACCTATGTTAATACCCTCACAGATATGTATACTAATATGGAATGCTACCAGAACCCAGAAAATAAAGCACTACTGGAGAGCATTAAACAAGCTGTAAAGGGCATTCAGGTCTGAAAAAAACACTGTATATGAACTGTTCAAGTATGCTGTAAATACAGTACATTTGTGATTGATATTGGTTTAGAAATATTTATAGCAATTACGAACATAGAAATTGCACTTGTTTAGAACAAGTAGTCCGTAACCTTATTGTGTAAATTTTAAAATAACGTTTAAATTGAATCTGGAAAGCAAATATGTAAACTATTCTGTATGTTGACTCTTCCTATTTATTTAATGTTTGTCTATTTATTTAACTTTGTTTTTAATCCAGATAAAGCTAAATTTTTTAAAAAAAAACATGTTTCTGGAGTGCATGAAAACAATAATATTTTATGTTGCTCCGGTTTAAGCTGTTTTATGAAGTTAACACAAGTCAAGTTATTTTTGTATTGTATTATTTATTATTTTATTAATGTGATTTATTCCCTTTTTATGTGGAGTGAGAATATTTTATAACTGACATGTTTTGATAATTTTTCAGAAAATATTCTGATTTTATTAATATTTTTTCCTATTCATGAAAATATTTTTCAGACATTTGCCACCACTGAAGCAAAACAATGAATTAACTACTATTTATTTGATATTTAAGCAAATTAATTTAAAGAGTCCTTACTATAATACTTAAGAGCCATTTTTTGTGATTGCCGTATATTTATTTTATAAGTCTACGTGTCTGTTATGTGACATTGGATTTGAGGTCAGCATAGTCTGCGAACTTAAATGTATTGTAGAATGATGCAGTTAGAAACCTTCCTCTGAATAATTTGAACAGTTTCCAAAAATGAAATGATAAGAAATTTTAATATGGGACGTTTACAGCCTTTTTACAGCAAGAGCAGGTTTACAGAATTACATTGTGGTTCTGGTTCATTATTTCTCCATTGGACAAAATAAAACAGATAAGAAAGTCATTGGAGTAAACCACTCATCATTTCTAGGACAGTAACTACAAAAGAAAAGAGCAATTGCAGACTTCTGTACAATGTACTGGAGTCCTGCTGTAGTTTTAACACATTCCAGATATTGAACTGTGTTTGACTTTGTTGAAGTCTCAGGTCATTAACACTTGGGATCAGGGCATTAGTGGCATTCTTGCCTCACTGAAAGTTATGTAATTTATAAGTTATGTTTGTAAATCAGAAAAAAACTGAACTTTTTTGCAGTGCTGAGTATTGTAATTATTTACTGAAGTAAGCACTGTTCAAACACTGTTTTAGTGCAATTTTTGTTGTGATTGTGCATCAAAATGTATGTATCTATGTTTAAAGACAAAATTACTGTTTACTCATATAAATACTTACATCTTGTTGTTCCATCTGCATAATGAAATAAAACAAAACTAATAAAAAATTTTGATGAGCCTAATACTTAAGAATCATGTTTCATGTGCAGTTTAAGTTATCTTTTTGTTTTCTTTCATTATTGGTGTATTTTAGTAATAATTCTCACTGAAGACATGGCACCTGTTTTATAACAAGAAGGTACTGCTTAATTGCAGCTGTGTTTTAGCCTTGCCTTGTAGGCTATGTTATGTAATTGCTGAAAACAGCAAGTCTAGGATAATTTAGAGCTTAACTGCGTTTGTTGAAAGATGCCTGAAGATTGACAAAACAGTTAGAATCAGCATGAAATAATGCTTTAGTTTTGAGAAATCCTATGAGTATCTATGTATCTTCTTTGACATTATTTTCTGCCTATAATCTCAAGTATATTATACAAGGTATTACTCTTTTGTTAACCTGCATTTGTATATAGTCTGTAACATCAAACGCTAGTTATTGTAATTAAGTACATTTGCAATAAATTAAAGGCTAATTATTCTTGAGCAACTCGCAGGTCAAGTTAGAAATATTTTCTTTGAGAAAGTTTACTCATAGATGCTTGCAAATTGTGAGACTTCCTTCAAGATCAGAATCATCAGAAAGGGAGAGGAGCATGGAAAATTCAAGAGGGACAACATTGTGTGGGCAATGAATGGATCTGGAGAGAATAAGCAGCAAAGGAAATGGTCCAGGTGATTGTGAGTACTGAAGACGGGTGAAAAGATTTGTGGTGAAGGATCCAGGTTGAAGAAATAGGTATGGAGGCAGAGGCAGCTAAAGAAGAGTATCATATCACGTTGAGCTCGGAATTCATTGATATTAAGACACAGAGTGTCAAAGCTGAGGCCTCTTGAGAGATCAGGGAGAAAGGGATGGAATGAAAACACAGCAGCCCGTGGGACTGGGGAGACTGATGAGGGTCTGGGAAGAGTGAATGGGAGAAGAATTTTAAGGAAATTTGAATGCAAGAGCAGTTGTTGTTTCTCCCAGCCCATGTTATCTTTGTTTTCCTCTGGAAGTGGAGGACATGCCCATTCTACACACTCTATACCTTCTTTTGTCTTTTTTTGCAGATTATTATTCTCTTTTTTTTTGTCTATTATTATTCTCTAACTCTCCCATTCACTCATTGACCAGATAACCTTTTTTACAGCCATGGTGACCCCAATTTAACCCGATCTGAAACATCCCACCACCAACTCTCCCTGAGGTTTAGCAAGCTTCCTTCCTTTACACTACCCCCATTCTGACAATAGAATTTTGGCCTGAAACATTGACTCCATTTCTCTTACCACAGATGTGTCCTGACCTGCTGAATATGTCCAGAACTTACTGTTTTTTTTATTTTGACTAAGTGAGTGAGGCCTCCATCAGTCAGGGTTGAACATGGATGTTGCTCACTAGCTGTCTCAATACGCAAGCCTGGGCAGTATGATATGGAGAGCAAGCTGTTACCCATGTAGCAAGCACTCCCTCTCCATGCACCTGATGAACCCAAAGGAACAGTTGAGGCCGATACACTTTCGCACCAGCAGCATCACTGGAGTTGCTGGTCAGCATTGAACTCAATGTAGGACTTTCCCTCAGGGTGTAGTCCTGAAACCTTCCCCATGAGTGGGTACAGGCTGCAAGGCAGCAGAGGTTTGAGATCAGAGATTTCCTTCTAGGTGAGCTGCCAACCACAACTGACGAGACCCATCTGCCTGAAGTGACTGGGTTCAAGGTGCTAGTAACCTGTCTTTGTCCCTTCTCCTGTCCCTAGGAACGGCTGTGCCGGGCTTAGTAGCGAAGATGCACATGAATGTCAGGAGCTCAACCTAGTCCCTATAGACCTCCATCCCCCACCAGCATAGCCTCAAAGCTCTCTGCTTCTGTTGAATTACTACAGCATTTTGTGAATATTGCTTGGACTTCCAGTATCTGCAGATTTTCTCTTGTTTTTGGTTGTCAGAGCCTATTTGAGATGCACACCATTGGGAGCATTTAGTAGGTAGTGAGAGCTTATCCCCATTACCACCCCTGGCTATAACAACCTTAAGGAACCATTTTTATTTTAGATTTGGAAATCTTCAGTTTTTGATTTTCAAACAATTCATTGTGCCAGTGAACAGTGGAAAACGTTTATAAGCTTCAGGCTTTATGTAAAATTGCTCATTATTAAGATTTTTTTTCTTTTTAAGATTTTTCATTCTCTGCAAAAAGTGATGGGGTGACCTTGGGGGTTCTTCAGTTTGATTGCACAACTGTAACCAAATAGCCATGGACACCAAGTATTAAATTTTCTTCTGAAGCGTTTGTCTGCACAAATAAATGAGAGTTATGGCTAATGAATCCTCTCGTAGTAAGTTATGAGAGGAAATAACACACACTAGAATGCATAGTGATGCAAGCATATTGGAAGACCTCACATTGTAGCTTCAAAGAAGCCAATCCTCAGTCTCTTTACTTCTCACGATAATGATGTACAGTTCTACCATCAGCGCCACAGTAGCATAGTGGTTAGCACAAATCTATTACAGCTAAAAGGGTGATCTGGACTTTGGGGTTCAATCCCGGTGCCACTCTGTAAGGGCTTTGTACGTCCTCCCTGTGGAATGCGTGGGTTTCCTCCCACAATCTGAAGACGTACTGGGTAGATTAATTGGTTGTTGGTAATTGTCCTATTATTGAGTTAGGATTAATCAGGTTTGGCAGGGGTTGCTGGGGCAGTATAGCTTAAAAGCTTGAAAGGGCCTATTCCCTGCTGTATTTCAAATTAAAAAAAATAAATAATGTCCTCTGTATTGTACTTCTTCCATGACCTTTTACTCTCGGTCTCATTGGGTACTAATCCATTGGAAGTGAATCAGCAAACTCTCTGAAGGTTACATACACTGCCTGAAAAATAACTTGACTGGTTACACATACAAAATATAGAATTATTTAGCTGTCAGGAGGTAGACGTATCTATTATAATCCTTTCCATTTATTTTAAGCAGGTTGGTGTTCACTGTAGTGTGGCTTATATTAATTCACATTTTGTGCAGAACTGGAGGAGAAGCTTTAATTACAAACTCTGGTCAACATATCCTCTGTCAAGAATTATTTAAATTGGGAAGTTTTGAATGTTAATGAAAGCTTTGAGTATTGCTGAACATACGAAATCGTCTGTTGACAGCTAATTAACATAAAGCTTACAAGACTTAAAGCTGGCCCTGCTGAAACATGTGTTCACAATTTCATAGAATTACGGAAACTTAAAGGCAAGGCCATGCAGCTCATCAATTCCATAAATAATATTTCTCATAATCCCAAATAACCTTATAACTATTTTACGCATAATGTTCTCAACCAAGGCTACTTGCTATCAGTCATGAGGGTTTCTGTTCTTAACACAAACACGAGAAAATCTGCAGATACTGGAAATTCAAAGTAACACACGCAAAATGCTAGAGGAACTCAGTAGGGTTTGGAGTTTTGTCTCGACCCATTTGAGTTTTTTAAATGCTAATCATTGCAGCCAGGAAACTTGTCCCTGGTTGGTGGTGGTAGATAATGGTATGCTTACAATAGTTCTTAAATGTTTGTGAACATCAGGAACATAATCATTCAAAAGCTTTGGCAGCTGGTTTGGCCCGGAGGCATGAATTAACCAGCTCTCTAGGTATTTCATTAACACTTACAAGTACTCACAGAGCCTTGCTGAGGTAGCTTACTCAGGAAGATTGAAAGATTGGCAAGGCAAGAAGGGCAACAAGGAAGAGTCTGCTCAAAGTGTTTGAAGATGATTACCATGCAATTCATAATATCGTGAGTTATTTATAAAATGGAGCAATGTCCAAGGTGAACTGTCTTTTGAGGACAGTAAACTTCTGGTAAGATTGAAGCACGTTTGGACACAGCAGCCTCTCGGGGCCAACCAAAAGTGTTTTTGTCTTTTTTATGATCACAGGTCAATGCAGGACATTAAGAACTTTACACTAAGCTGCTCATTGCTTGAGGAGTCGGACTTGGCGTGGATCGTGTTACTGCCTGCTACAGGAAGGCAATCAGAGTCGGTGCGCTGTGCAGTGCAACAACAAGTGATTGTCTTGGACACTTCTCTTGTGATCACAAGACCCTGTTGGACATTGATCATGTAAAATGCTGCAAATCCATTTCCCTTGTTTATGACAAGACAGACGGCAGGGGAGTTGTGTGGCCTCTGTTATAGCAAGAGCTGGGCCTCAAGTTGCGGGCTTGCCTGTTGCAGGAGTCCAAGAGAGGAGATGCCTGAGGCTGACCCCTCCCATCAGTGCTGCTCTCCAGTGTCCAATTGGTGTAATGACATGCTGGATTGCATGTGTGCATATGTTTATCTGCAGACTGCTGAGAGCTGCTTGTTCTTGATGATAACACCCATGCACTATCAATTTACAGGACTTGTCACTCGGGGACTTGGGCTATAGGTATACTTATATGTGTGACTGTATGCTTACTTGCTATCTTACACATGCTGTATGTGCCTTGTGCTGCGTAAGACTGTTGGTAATGTATTTTGCAACTTGGCCCCAGAGGAATGCTGTATGGTTGGCTGAATTCATGGGTATCCATGTATGGTTGAATGATAAGGAAACTTGAACTTGAGATAACTGTAATGTGATTGTTGTGAATAAACTCTTCTTCAACAGTCCCTGTGGATCAAGGATGACTTGATTTCACTTAAGTTTTTTTTGTTCTTAAGTGGTTGCTAAAGCCAGTGAAGTTCTGTGCAGACTCTGCCCCAGTTGATAGGTGAATACTTTCAGAGGTGGAGTGCTCTCTCTGCCATTTGTGCAGCCTTGTGTGGTCTCAAGATTCTCAATACATCCTAAATGCTCTTTCTCCACCTTTAAGTTCTTGTGGCCAGGGTTTCCCACAAGTCATTTGGAATGTCATACTTTTTAATGGAAACTTTCAGAGCAACCTTGAATCTTTTCTTCATGAGGTAATCTATCACCATGACAGAGCTGAGAGAAGAGATTCTGGTGTCAAGCATGTGAGAGGTGGGAGCTGCCCACAGGTACTATCTAAGTGCAATTAGGACTGCAATACTGGGAACATTGATCTGGGAAAGCATACTAAAGAGTTGCTACTGAAAGAATTGGAGAAATATATGGGCACAGTGAAGTTGGTGCCTTTCCATTGCTTTGAGGTGCTTGCTGAAGGTAATTTCTCAGAGGCAAACAAGAAGCTGGAATTACTGCTATTTAATAGCCAAAGGCAATGATGAATTTTATTATTAGTGTCTACCTTCACCGAGATATGTTTTCCCTGGTCTCAGCATTTACATCTCAGATCACTCAGAATTTAATTTGAATTGAATTTACTTTATTTCTTACATCCTTCACATACATGAGGAGTGAAAATCTTTACATTACATCTCCATCTAAATGATCCTTCAGGCCCTTTTTATGCACATCTCTCTGTATATGTCATGAATAGTGAGAAGTTCACATCTACAAATGCGCCGGGCTATCCGCACCACTCTCTACAGAGCCCAATGATTGAGGGAAATACAGTTCCCATACGAGGCAGTAATGCAGCCAGTCAGGATGCTCTCAATTGTGCCCTTGTAGAAAGCCCCTAGGGTTGGGGACTCATGCTAAACTTCTTCAACTGTCTGAGGTGAAAGAGGCGCTGTTACGCTTTTCTCACCACACAACTGGTATGTACAAACCTCATGAGATCCTCGATGATGTGTTTGCCAAGGAACTTAAAGCTGTTTTCCCTCTCAGCCCCAGATCCATTGATGTTAACAGGGGTTAGCTTGTCTCCATTCCTCCTGTGGTCCACAACCAACTTCTTTGGTTTTGCGACATTGAGGGAGAGGTTGTTTTCTTGACAACACTGTGTCAGGGTGATGACTTCTCTCTAGGCTGCCTCGTTATTATTTGATATAAGGCCAATCAATGTAGAATTTTGTAAATCTAAATATTTCTGGTACACATTGCCAATTAGAAAAATCCAATATTTAGGTATATTTACAGTTGTAAGAAAGAATGTTTTTCTTGAGAATGGGATATTTACACTGAACCCATTGCACTGGAAGAGCATGATCGCCCACACCATACGACACAGCACATAATGATGACAGTGACACTGAGCCATTATCAGTTTATTGCACACAAATATGTTAATCAGAGTAGGTAGAAAGATGTACTATTTGGAAACCACAAGAGTATTTTTATCTTAAGTTCAAAAACTTGAATTGTCAAGTCAAGACTCAGCTGAACTACAGCTTGTTATTTGGTCAAAAAAATGGAAAACGCTTGTAATTTTCAGGCTGAAGGTTTGAAGTCCAGATCAGATGATTCTATCTTCAGCAAAATACAATGCCTGAAGCATAATGACAGCTTGCTGACGCATTGTTCTTATGGTATTATAGAGAAATAATGACTGTTGTTCTTCAATCCAGCAGAGAAAAATGAAAATCTCTGCTTGCTACAGAGAAATACAATCAATTAGAGCTTTGGTCATTTGTTGTGTTTGCCATACAACAAGCAAAATTTGGAAGATTTGCATCAAAATTGGTTATTTAAGTTGTGTGAAGACCCACAATTTATTTACAGATTCATTTACAGGACGTGATGTTTTTTGTTGTTGTATGTAACAATCAAGGAGCTCTTCCTTGTGTGTGTGTGGGTATCTATGATTAGAGAAAAGTGAGAGATTCAAAATTCATCAGTTTGACAAAATATATTTACTAATTGTAGGTTATGAACTTTTTTTTGCCTAAAAAATCAATGATGAACTGTACAAGTGTAGTGAAAAGACATTTATCAATACATCATAATCCATTATAGATCTATAGTTGTTGAAGGTATAATATGGCAGTGTGTGAGAAAACTCAGAGAACTTCACATCCACAGATGAATTGCTGCTCATCCTGGACTGACTATGTATGTAAGGGACTATTTTTATGCACATGCCAAATTGGTAGAGCTGAAGACCAGAAATGGAAATGTCTAAATGGTTGACGTTTTGGGCTGAGAACCTTCTTCAGGACTAAGAAAGAAGGATGAAGACACCAGAATAAAAAGATGGGGGAAGGGGAAGGAAGCTAGCTGGAAGGTGATGGGAGAAGTCAGGTGAGTGGGAAAGGACAACAGCTGGAGAGGGTGAAATCTGACAGGAGAGGGAGGAATCTGAGAGGAGAGGGGGGAATCTGACTGACAGGAGAGGGAGGAATCTGAGAGGAGAGGGGGGAATCTGACTGACAGGAGAGGGAGGAATCTGACTGACAGGAGAGGGAGGAATCTGACAGGAGAGGGAGGAATCTGACAGGAGAGAGAGGAATGTGACTGACGGGAGAGGGAGGAATCTGACAGGAGAGGAGAGTGGAGATATGGAAGGAGAAAGACTCAAGTGATATGCAGGTGAGAGGAGGTAAGACTGGGAAATTGAGGAAGAGAGGAGGGGCAGAAACATTTATTTACTAGAAGAAGAAATCAATGTTCATGCCATCAGTTTGGACGCTACACAGACGGAATATAAGGTGTTGCTCTTCCACCCTGAGAGTGGCCTCATCTTAGCTCAAGAGGAGGCCATGGACCAACATGTCAGAATGGGAAAGGGAATCAGAGCAAAAATGTTTGACCATTCTATTCCTCACCCAGACCAAAGCATCAACTGTTTATTCATTTCTATGGATGCTGCCTGACCTGCTGAATTCCTCCAGCATTTTGAGTGTGTTGCATTGGATTTCCAACATCTGTAGTCTTTCTTGTGTTCATATATGTATATGTTCAATTAGTAGACATTTCTCATCATTGAATAATAGGAACATACTCTGACCAGCAAGCATTTACTGGCTGTAATTCAACACTGATCCAATTTTATTCTCCCCACATCTCCATCAACTTCATCCAGATTCTTTCACTTTTCCATACACTAGAAGGAATTTACAGTGGCTAATTCATCTAACAACCCGCACATCTTTCGGATCTGAAAGGAAACTGGAGCACGAAGGGGGAAAGCACAGATGCAGAGAAAACATGCATACTCCAGATAGACAGCAGCCAGTTTCCATTTGAACCCACGTCACAGGCACTGTGAGGCAGCTGCTCCACTTGCTGCACCACAGTACCTTTCAGATCCTTAAAATATTATAGATTATGTTTGCATTTCAATTAAACTGGACAACAAATTTTCTCAAAAGTGTTTCTTCCTCAGAATTTTATTTGTTTATGATAGACTGCTTGAAGATGAACACAAATATAATTTCAGACTACTTGTATCACGTAGGAATTTCGAGAAACAACAAATTAACTTTTACTGAATATAATGTGTTCAATTTCATAATGGTGCTGATGCTTTGCAATAGTTCAACTAAGTTAAAAACATTTTGTTAATGATTTTCATTTGTACTCAGTGTCTGAGGCTTCACGCTTAATTGTCCAACAATAATTCACCAGCATTGACGGATTCCAGTTGCCCTAGTATCTTTTCTCCATGACCGCAATGTCCTGGTGAAACCTTTCACCATGCTCGTCACTTACAGCACCAAGATTTGCAGGGAAGAAGTCTAAATGGGAATGCAGAAAATGAATCTTTAGTGATGTGTTACATTTCATGGTTTTATATAATTGAAGCATGCTTTCAACCAACTGCATGTAGATTGGTGCTCTGTAGATGTCGAGAAAAATTTCAACAACTTCCTTGAATGCCTTTCATGTGATTTTCTCTGATCCCACTAGAAATCCTTCACATTTCCTGTCATTGATGACCTGTTTGATTTGTGGACCAACAAAAATGCTTTCCTTAATCTTGGCATCAGTTATTCTGGGAAGCATCTGTCTCAAATATCAAAACCCTTCGTAGAAATTTTTGTGCCTGGTGATAGCAAACTCCATCCTTACAGTCTTGAACCCAATAATTATTACTAAAACCTGTCCTGCCATGCAGCAGCCACACCACCTAAGCATGCCTGGACAAGATAGGAAACTTTACAGCTTACATTATAGGCAACATTTTAATTGACTTGAATTATGAACCGAAACAATAAACACGTTTATTTTAAAAATAGTGCGTGATTTTCATGATCAGTAGCCCAAAGTTCATAAGATACACCTAAAGGTATCCAGGAAGCAAAATCTTAATTGTCCAATGATAATGCTGCTGTGAAGATTGAGCTGAACTTTTAATTCCAGTTGTGAGTGAGGAACAATGATGGCTTCCCTGATCCAGTAAACTTGGTGCAAGATTGATTGAGGATCAAAGAAAAGAAAGGTTAATGTTTTTGTTTTGGTTTCCTATTAGTCAGGAGGAGTAGAGCTGTGTCATTCTTCCCTTCACACTGCCTGCCAGAAAGGCTCCCAGCCACATCCTCCATTATGCCCAACACCCTGATACACAATTTGACTGAGTACATTTGGGGCTTTACAGAGAATTACTTTTTGGGCACAGTGACGTTTTTACAGTGCTTTATTAAAGGAGACCCTGGCATTAAGATTGTCACAGTTTCAAAGTCTGCAACCTGACCAGCTTTGTCATCCTTTACCTATAATTATATTCCCATCTTGAAAAGCCCTCCCTCCCAAAAGGTTTGAAGCATCAACCTCTGCACATAAGTACTTGACCAAATAGTGAGATAAGCTAGGATGCTGTGTGTAATGCCACCTAATCTTATTAAGAAAAAGATCTAAATTAAACCTTCCTGTATCAAGTACAAAGTGTAGGAAAGTTGTTCACATAATATTTATGTTATAATGAGATAGAACTACTTTATATCCCAAGTGACCACATGGGTTTCCTTCAGGTGCTCTGCTTTCCTCCCACATTGCAGTTAGGGTTAGTAATTTGTGAGCATGCTGTGCTGGTGCTGGAACACTTTTGAAGGTAGAACACAGAACAGTACAATACAGGAATGGGCCCTTCAGCCCACAATGTTGTTCCAGCTATAAAGTAAATCAAAAACACCCAGAAACTAACCCCTCCTACCTATCGATTCACGGCCATCTATTTTCCTCACATTCATGTGCCTATCTAAACATCTCTTAAAAGCCTCTAATGTATTTGCCTCTATCACTTTACCAGACAGCACATTCCTGGCATCCACCACTCTCTGAGTAAAAAATTTACCCCTCAGATTCTCTTTGAACCTTCCCCCTCTTACATTCAATGCATGTCCTCTGATATTAGACTCTATCCTGGAAACAGATACACCTTTTCTACTCTATCCATGCCTGTCATAATTTTATAAATCTCTATCAAATTTCCACTCAACCTCTACCACTCCAAAGAAAACAACCGAAATTTGTCCAGACTCTCATGATAATACAGGCCCTCTAAACCAGGCAGCATCCTGGTAAACCTCTTCTACACCCTCTCCAAGGCTTTAACATCCTTCCTACAGTGAGGCAACCAGAATTGTATGTAATACTCTAGATGTGGCCTAACCAAAGTTTTATAAAATTGCAACATAACCTCTTGACTTTTGAACTCAGTGCCTCGAATTTGCAGAGTTGGGAACTGGAGCACCAGGTCGGTAAGTTCCCAGCCCACTGCAAAACTATCTTAAGCTTTGCAAGCTGACCCCAGCACATCCTCAGACTGTGTTGGCTGTTGACACAAATGACACATTTCACTGTATGTTTCAACGTACATATGACAAATAAAGCTGATCTTTAACTTTCATCTTTTAAGTGTCTGTGGCAAATCACTCGAAAGAAACAATCAGGAAGGCCAAGTAATGAGCCAATGTTGCCTTTAGTAGGAATGAACAGTAGTAATATAATTATCTTTATTAGAAGGTCTCTGGGTTCCTTCAGGTCATTCCAGGTTGT